>NC_060284.1:38583-74874 GCF_021613505.1 Equus quagga | reverse complement strand
AGTTTCTGGTTGTGTGGAATGGAGTAAGTTTCTGGTTGTGTGGAATGGAGTAGGTTGCTCAGCTATGTTATGCCTGCTCCCTCAACGTAAGACGAAGGCGGCGATGGAGCCGTCGCTCCGCTGCAGTGGCTGTTCAGGGAGCCGCACTGTAGGAAAGTGCCTGGTCTTGCCATATTGTCGTTGTTGCTGTTGGCAAGGATGCTGCAGCTGCCCACTGAGAGGAGAGGCCTCCTTCTTGTCCCCCTCAAGGTTTGAAGAAGCTTTTAGGAGAATCGCGTATTCAGTTTGGAAGACACCCCGTGTGCCAGACTCAATGCCTGAGGTGGTGGTGAAAATCATCAGAAGTAAACACTTTCGATACCTTGCGGAGAAGCCAAAGACGTAACTTCGCTATTTGAAAAATATCTATTTTGCTTGGATGATAATGAAGTTTTGGGGTTTTTTTAATCTAGAAATTTACATTTTGAAAATGTCATCCGTGGAAAATTAAGTCATTAAGATGTAACAGTAGAAGTAAAAGGGTCTTGATAACTTCCATATGCACTGTTTTCCTGATATTTTTCATCTTTACAGTTCCCCATTCTCTCTTGAATAACTTGGGCTGATTTCCCAAATAGATGGGAAAAGTAAGCATTGCGACGTTTATAAGCCTTAGTGGAGTGTTGCTGCTTCTCCTCATCGGGTTTGTAATCTACCACGTGTCAGAACTTTTGGAGAGGGAGGAAGGAAGGTTGTTAGACAATTTGTTGTGAATTAAAGGAGTAGGACTGGTGACTGATCATAGCTAAGATTCTTACCTACTTTGTTCGTATCCAGTGCTCCTCCAGTCAGAGGCTTCTCAGAGCGGGACTGCAGATCTTTCTTCCTTCCAAGCTCATCAGTCACATTCAGGGGAGGACATTCGTATATCTCTAAAATTCACTAATGTGTGTCACAGAAGGGTGCGACTGGCTCTCCCTTCCAGAGTTGAGGTGGTTCACGAAAGAAAAAGAAGGTACTAGAGCTGCTTTTCATCTAGTAGACATCCCGTAACTAGCAACGAGTCGATATTTGCCTTTCCCTCTTAAAATGATTTCCTAGGTGCTTTCCTCTATTTCAGAAACACACAGCCCAGGTAGACAGACAAACAAAGGAGATCAGGCCACACTGGACATGAGGGCAGAAAGCAGTGGATGCCACCTGGAGAGTCCTTAAAAGGAAAGATTTGCGGTCTAACCCAAGACCTATCAAATCAGGATCTCTGAAGGTGAGGCCATCAGGACCAGGTTCTGGAGCACAGCCTTCTATGGGCAAATCACTTTGACCTCCTGGCCATCAGTAGTGTCGGCCCCAGGAGGTTCCAAAGTGAGTGCTACAACCAGCCAGTGACGTTGGCTGCCACACAGGAGCTGGGCTTTGCAGACCCTGGGTCACTCATTTGGGATCGCTACATGGCTGAGAGATGTGAGTTTGAATCCTGGCTCTGTGCCTTCCTGGTCTTTTGACACTGAGAAAGTTTATTAACATCTCTGGCCTCAGATTCCACATCTATCAAGTGGGCATAAAAGACATGCATCTAACGGGGTTGTTGTGAGGATCAAAGGAAAAGCAGTAGGCAAAACACCTTTCCCGTGCCTGGTAGGACACTCAACGTGCTTCTCAAATAGCTCTGCTGCTGTTAGAGTGCATCTTTCCACGAATACAGGACGTTGTCGGAAAGTCAAATCCCTTTCCATGGAATACTTGCTGATCCTTTTACCTTCTATGCCAGGAGGTAGGTTGTCTGTGTTTTGTAGATGAGGAGCTAAGATGCTGTGATAAGCGACTATTGCGAGATCCCATGTCAGGCCCTGGTCACTGTCATGAGAAGCCACTAAGATCCGTTCGGAAACTCCGCCTAGTTCTCCTCTTCCCAGGAAGACGATGTGTCTCTCCGACTAATTCCACCCCTCTCTGAGCGTGTTGCTCAGTCCCTTATATCCCAACCCCTTCCTTTTGCCAGGGAAATCAGAGTCTAAAAGTTCCTAAAAAAGTGTGTAGGGGAAGCATCCTGTGCTTTTAAGGAGGGAAAAGTTTCCTGTGTCTTGTAAGGAGGTGCCTTTTTCCCCTCTTTACTCTTTAAACCTCAGAATCCAGGAAATAAAAGATGACATTAAATCAGTCACATGAATTATGAAATAAAAGACACAGCTTTGTTTTTCCTATGACACTGTGAAAAAACAACTGTTTTATGTTGGCAGGTTGCTTCTGTTTTCTACGGGCTTGAGGTTACTGTTGCTTGAATGACACAGGGCAACTACCATGCTTTGCCAAAATGCTCCTGTATGGTTCAAACATAAATAATTCTCAAAGGCTTCTTCTACTGAGGTGGCCACAGACTCAGCACTGTCCTGCCATGCATGCCTGACAATCTGGCCCCAGAGCGTTTCAGTCAGCTCCTTGTCTACGCCTGTCAGCTGGGTTCTCAAGAAGGTATTTTCTTTGGATTGAATCCATTGAGCCCATTTACTGGTAAATAGGCATAAGAAATATAAGTAAAAGCCAAAAAAGGAAGAAATCTCTAAAAGGAAGATCTGAATTAAAAATAAAAATCACAAATTAATGGATAATGGTTGGAAAAAGAGGAATCTTGCTGTGTAACGACATTCAGCTCGGACTTCCTGTGGGGTGTGTGGAGAAGATTGAATACTGTGTCAGACTGGAGAGTGATCTTCGGGATAAACCGGTATGTTAGTTTGCTAGGGCCACTGTCTCAAAGAACAGCAAACTGGACGATTGGACCAATAGCAATTCCTTGCCTTACAGTTCTGGAGGCTGGAAGTCGGAGATCGAGACCTGTGCTCCCTCCTCAGAAGGTGCCCGCGAAGGGTCTTTCTCTCCCGCTCTCCCTCCTTCCTTCTGGCAGTTCCTTGTTTGTGGCAGCATAAAGTTAAGCTTTGCATGGCAGTGTCCCTGCATGGGTGTCCGTGTGCAAATCCCCCTTTTTATAAGGACACCAGACAATTAGATCAGGGGTCCATCCTACTCAGCACGACCTCATCTTAACTAATTATATCTGCAGTCACCCTATTTCCAAATAACGTCGCATTCTGAGGTGCTGGGGGTTAGGACTTCAACATGCTAAGTTCAGGGGGACACAATTCAGCCATAACAGCCAGCCTGCTATCTTACGCATGAGATGAGACAACTGAGGCCTGTGTGGGCTTAAAGGAGGCCAGTTATTAAGAACCAAGACTGGGGTCAAGCTCCCTCCTCTTCCCCTAACTCAGCCTATACAGTTATCGACAGATGAAGGGAGAATACTCAATACCTATGGAATATGCGTATTTTTCAGGAAAGAGATCTGTTTGCAGACTCAGAGAGGGAAGCTAGTGCCCCAGTTTGTGCTGCCATCACCTTCCTTCTTGTCACTGCACCAGCCTCCCAACCCCACTCCCCACCTCTGAGCCTTGTGTTCTCCAGTCCACTCTCTAAAGCCTTGCTCCTCAAAGTGTAGTCCTGGACCACCTGGAGCTTGTCGGAAATGCAGAACTTCAGGCCCGTCTCCAGGCATATTGAGTCAGAATCTGCACGTTATCTGGTTCCTATGCCACCTTTCAGTTTGAGAAATCCAATTCTCACGTACGGGCAGCGTCATCTTTCTAAAGTGCAAATTAACCAGGTGCCGCCACCACCAGCCCCAGGTCTGCCTGTGCCCCCGTGGGTTCCCACAGCACCCTTAGGGATTGCCGCACTGTACGAAGACTTCCTATGCATTCCTGTCTCCCCATTTCACTGTAAATTCTAGGTGCAACATTGTACCCTCAGCACTGAGTATGAAGTCTTGCACGTGTTGAAAGCCGAATAAATTAATTAGAGCACCATTGATGCAGAGAAAGTAAGGATCTAGAAAATATTTACTTTAAACCCAAGTCTCAAGGTGCCTTTTGCTGGAAAACCGTGCAGATGTTCCTATGGAACCCTCCTGAGGGATTCTCAATAGCTCATTGAGAAGAAGATATGACAAGTGACAGGAGACAAATATTCTCATTTTCTAAAGGGAGAAAAAAGTGGGTAATAAAACCACAGAACTTGATGCTTGTCAACAATCTCTGGCAAAATTGAAGGCCAAAGAATTAAATATATTAGTTATGAAACAAAAAGCAGAAATGATGATCACTAAGGGTTGGTACATGTTAACTAAAAACAAATAATGCCAAACTGGTCCCATTTCTCTATTAGTGAGGTAACTGCAGTCGAGTGAAGGGAATGATGAAGACATATTGTTTGTTGGTTTCAATAAGTCATTAGGCACATTTTTCTCATGAAGTCTTGAAACGAGGCAGAGAATTCTGGACTGAATGGTATTAGGATGGGTCATGTACCAACGTGGTGGTGACTGAGCAGTGGATGTAAACATGTGTTGGAGGTGTGGAGTTGAGAGGATTTGTGTGTAACCCTGTTCTCAGTCAACATGTTTTAATCCATAACTGAAGGAAGACAGACAAATCCCTTCAGTGAACATCTAGGTAGTAGATTGGGGAGCCTTGGCAGGAAAATGAGCTAAAACCAACAAGATGGAATCAGCAGAGGGATATGCAGAGTCTTTCTTTAGATAGGACTATAAATGAATGACTATATGGAATAAATGTTTAGGTTTTACTTGTTACGAAATGATTGAAAATATATCTATATATATTGTTGTCTGCTCCCAGTACCTGCATGGAGCTCCTGACACCCCTGCAGTTTCCTGAGAGATAAGAGCACTGGGAGCATCTTTTGTTCTAATGTGAGCCTCTGAGCCCTTTCCTGGCACAGAGCTCCCAAGTCCTTGGAATTTCCTGGGTGATGGGATGTCATTTGTCTCAAGGAGGACACTCTCAGTGGGCTCCTGGATGGCTTCAGGCTGGACACTGGTCACCAGAAAGACCAAGCCATGATTAAAGGCTTAGAGTTTTCAGCCCCACCCCCATCCTCAGGGAAGGGAATATGGGTTGGAGATTGAGTTAGTGATGAGAATGCCTATGTGAAACCTCCATAAAAATCTCAAAAGTATGGGGTTCAGAGAGCTTCCAGGTTGCTGAACATGTCTGTATGATGGGAGGATGGTGCACCCAGAGAGGGCAAGGAATCTCTGTGCCCTTCCCACATAGCTTGCCTACACATCTCTTCCATTTGGCTGTTCCTGAGCTATATCCTTTTATAATAAATGAGTAACCTATTAAGTAAACTGTTTTCCTGAATTCTGTGAGCTGCTCTAGCAAATTAATCAAACCCAATGAGGGGCCATGGAACGTTGAGTTATAGCCAGCTGGTCCAGAAGCACAGATAACCTGAACTTTCACACCTGAAGGGAGTGGGGCAGTCTTATGGGACTGAGCCCTTAACCTGTGGGGTTGTGCTAACTCCAGGTAGATAGTGTCAGAACTGAATTGAATTGTTGGACACCCAGGTGGTGTTGGAGAATTGCTTGGTGGAGAGAAACACCCCCACATTTGGTGGCCGGTGTGTGGTGGTAGTAGAGATTAAAGTACAAGATGAAAAGGAATGTTTCCTCTTACACTTGTGTCTGAGCTCCACATGAGCCCAGGGAGTCCAGATAAAGAGACATGGGAGGCCCACTGTCCTCAGAACTGGACATGTCACCTATGCAGCACTGAGCTGCACTCTGGGTGCCACATTTTAGGAGAGATCCTCGCACAATAAAGGTTTGGGCACTAAAAGTATGGCTATAAAGAAGATCCAAGCTGTGAAATGTGGCCTAGGGGAACATTTATAGAATCCAGGGATTGAGCTATTAAATAGAAGAAGAATTGAGTCCATTTCAAGAAACTCCTATGAGTAGAGGTGCTTCTTGTGAACAAAGTTGGCCTCTATAGTTGCTTTCAATGCTGAGAATCACTGACCCAAAGCGCTTCTTCCATGGTTACATCACTGGTGGAACAGCATTTTTAAGCTCAAGGGACGCTGACTGCAAGTTTTTATGGGAAAGGGTAGCAAATATTTGTAAAAATGCACATTGACATTTATAGCCAAGAAATATAAAGTTCTAACATTTTCCCGTGTGACTTTCCTGCAGCCCATATTCTGTCATTTATTAATTCCTCAAAACCTTTCATATTAATACATTCTTGTTGACTTGTCTTGAACTTTTTTAAACTGTTAATATCAACAGTTTTAGAAATTAACACAAATCTGAAATTCCATCAAAATCCTTTCCACAAACAGTAATTGAGCGCCTACTGAGTGCCAAGCCTCGGGGCTACACCAGTGCACCTAACATTCTGGTGATGGGAGACACACAACAAACAGATAAACGAGGACGTTCAAGTGAGGATAGTGCAAGGATCAAACAGAGAGGAGGGTGATAAGGTTACATCGAGTCACAAGGGGTGTCCCCAGAAGGCCTCTCTGAGCACGTGATGTTTGGGCTAAGACTGCTTGGAGACAAGTAGCCAGAACTGTGCATGGTTAGCTAGCAGTGAGCCGGCCAAGACTGGCTCAGACTCCGTCCCTGGGGACCTGGTCACCAGATTTCAACTGTCTGTAAAGCTAGTAGTTTCTTCCTCCCTCTCCTGCCCCAGAAGAAGAGCCGCACCTTCCAGTGGGCCCGAGTTCTCCAGATACTGGGCTTCTGACTTTCCCAGCAACTGCTACAAACAGAAGGCACCTAAGCCGACCACCTGGAGCCCAAGCAGAACTTTTTGTACAACCTCATGCTTGTTTCGTAAAAAGTGGGACAGCATCCCGTTCTGGGAACACAGTGCCCAGAGATGAGGGCAGCTGTGTAGCTGTTGCTTCCTGTCCATGAGGTCCAGCCTACACCAAGCGACCACAAGTGTGCCATCCTTGTGCCTCCACAGAGAGTAAACTGTGTGAACATCTGAGGAAAGCACTCTGGGCGGAGGGAACAGCCGATGTAAAGCCTCTTGGTGTGTTGAAGGAGGAGCGAGGAAGTTGGCATTGGTGAAGCTGCGTGAACAAAGGGGAGAAATGGGGTCAGAGAGGCCAGCAGGCTCCAATTTCAGGCTGTGTTGGCCATGGTAGCAACTTTGGGTTTGTTCTACGTAGAATGGAAGCTGCTGGAAAATTGAGAGCAGCAGGGGGTATAATCAAATTTATGCTTTCTGAAAGATGATTCTGGCCACTGTGTGGAGGATAGACTTGGAAAGACATGAGTGAAAAGAGAGAGACTGTTAGGGAGTCATAATGGTGATCTGGGCAGGAGGCGATAGCAATGACCAGTGATAGTCCCTATTTTAAACCCAGATAAACCATGATTTAAAAATTCAACTGCCCTACTTATCCATTTTTTTAAAAAATAACTAATCATAATACTTTATCTTGTTTATTGCTTTTCTTGCTATATAATCTACATAATATCTTAATATCCATGAACTCAACCTCTCCTTAAAACATAATGATGCTGGAAAACAACTATTATCTCCATTTTCACAGGTTCAAAGTGATGAAGTAATGTGCTAGCATCACGCCCTTTCCACTGCATTAGGTTGTTCCTTTATTAATCTTGGACAGTGGGTTTATTGATATGATGATGACGGGCACTGTGAGGAGTATAAAGAACCATGAAACACTGTTCTGCACACATGCCTGTAGCACAAGATGTGGCACGAAGCTTTAAGGAAGAGAGCGTGGCATCATGTGAGCGAGCTCCAGACTGATGCTCTAAAAATGGGTGCCCGCTGGTCCTAAATATTGAGACCAGGAGGTAAATGTTTTTACTTTACCACTCACAATTCTGTCTTTCAAAAAATATAATAAAAAGTAAAAGGCAGAAAACAAAACACTATTTACAACTTATACGACAGGGAAAAAATTAATCCTCTTAATGTATAAAGAGCTCTTATAAATCAATAGTAAAGAGATGAGCAGCCCAGTTTCAAAAATTGACAAAAGATCTAGACAGGCAATTCATGAGAGAAGAAATAGAAATGAACACTGGCTATGTGGGGATGGGGAGTTCAACCTCAGTGGTAATGAAAGCAATTTAAACAGCAATAAGAGAGTCTTTTCTACCAAATTGGAAATGTTTTATAATGGAAATAACAGGGGTGAGGAGGATTTAGAAAAAAAGAGAATTCATATGCAATGATTTTAAGTATACTTATCAAAAGCCCTAAAAGTGCATGTGCTGAGCCAGCCCTGATGGCCTAGTGGTTACAGTCCAGCATGCTCCGCTTCAGCAGCCCGGGTTCGGTTCCTGGGCACGGAACCACACCACTCGTCTGTCAGTAGCTGTGCTGTGACCGTGGCTCACACAGAAGAACCAGAAGAACTTACAGCTACATACAACTATGTACTGGGGCTTTGCCAGGGTGAAAGGAAGAAAAAACAGAGGAAGGTTGGCAACAGATGTTAGCTTAGGGCGAATCTTCCCCTGTAAGAAAAAAAGAAAAAGAAGGGCACGTGCTGTGGCATAAAATCTCCATCTATGGATCAAGTCTGTGGAAATAATTATGGGTGGATATAATGGTTTGGTTTCAAAAATTTATACAAGAATATAAAAGTCTGGGGTCAATAGGAACCAGATTACATAACTCTGATTAGGATACCTCGAGGAGGATTTGGTACAGGAACAGGAGACCTGTGAGGCATAGTGCAGGAATCACGGGCTGCAGCTGCGAGGGTCACCAGCCCTCAGTCTTCAGAGGTGAGAGGTGGGGAATGTCACCGAGGAGGGAGCCTTCGGTAGCTCAGGCTGCCTTGAGAGAAGTAGTGATCTTTGGGCAAGAGACACAAATAGCTTAGATAACCTTGCAGGCAGAGAGTCACCAACTGGCAGGGCTACTCGTTGGCCAGAGCCAGCTGGAATAAGAGGACATGAGAGCTGACCAGCTGACCAGTGCACACAGGTCAGCTTCCTGGGATGGAGGTGGAGGCAAGGAGCTAGGAGCAAAGAAACACGCTCAGCAGAACAGCAATATTTAAATTAGTAAAAATTTGGGAACAATAAATGTCCAACAATATAGTACTGTAATGTAGTTAAGTATATATAATGATAATAAATAATATAATAAATTATAATAAAATAATATAAATAAAATATAAATTAATTATATAATTATATAAATAAAGTAATGTAATACATTATTATAATATAGTTAAATATAATATAGTTAAATAAGTTCTCATATTTATATGATGAAATACTGTTTAGATATTAAAATGTTCTTGCAGAGACATAAGTATTGATGTGTAGAGATATCCACATTATATTGTCGACTGGAAAATTTTTAAAAGATTATGAAACTGTATAATCCTAGTTTGGTTTAAAAGCAAAACAAAAGTTCCTGTGTGTATATATGTATATGTATATATATATATATGAAAAATTTCTATAAAGAGATAATATAATGCCTTGCCACATTTAGTTTAACGACTTACAATTTTGAGAAAGCACAGATTTGTGTTTGTATAGCACATTTTTTTTTAGGACTTTTTTTTAGAGCAGTTTTAGGTTCACAGCAAAGTTGAGAGGAAGGCACAGATATTTCACATATACCTCCTGTCGCCACATGCACAGCCTCCCCCGTTATCAACATCCCTACTAGAGTGGTGAGTCTGTTACAACTGATGACCCTACGGGGACATGGCATTATCACCCAGAGTCCATAGTTCACATTAGGCTTCACTCTTGATGGTGTGTGTTCTATGAGTTTGGACAAATGTATAATGACATGTGTCAATCATTATAGTGTCATACAGGGTGGTTTCACAGCCCTAAAAATCTTCTGTGCTTCGTCTGTTCATCCCTCCCTCCTTTTGATAGTACACTTTTAAAATCCATGATCTCTTTATTGTATATACTCTCGATTTAACTCAACGTAATTAAACAAAATAGCATAGCGATAATTATTGCTCCCCCACTCCCATAGATCATGTGGATGTACCCTGGGGGGCACAGAGAGAAGAGGACTGTTTGAGCTGCCTTCTCTCAGTGTGGAAAGGAGACCTGGCTTAGAAACTGTGCCTTAAAGCACTGAGATAACTGGTGAAGGGCCAGGCAGTTGCACAATCATTTTGCTTCCACTTGTGAAAGCAACGCAGGAGAGAGTGCAAGCGCAAAGGGCCTTGAACTCAGCCTGTGAAGGCTGGTGCAGAGATTGGAAATCACACCCAGAGCTCCTGGGTGTGACCTGCCTGAGGACATTGTGATGCAAAAATGTTTTGTTTCTTTCTGTAAAATTAAGGAAAGTGATTCCAAACAATTGTGCTTTATCACAGCAGATTTTTAATACTAATTAATCTACTTTGTTTTTCAAAGTGGGTGATTTCTAGAACTTACATTTACTGTTTTTAGTAAATAACAATGTTGTGGGATGGGTTATGTTAACCATCTCTCTTTTTACCTATTTAAATAGATTTTTTTCAGTTCCTGTGTGCTACAAAACTTTGATCTTTTGAGCTTTAGTTTTGCCTATCAATAAAGACAGGTTTGGGGTCAAAAGCAAAGAGCATCCAGGCTGTCCTTGCATGATGAGGGAGACAGCGCTTTACCTTGTGACTGACATGGAATTACGTCTGTCAAGGGCTGACTGACAACCAGGCTCAGTGCTAAATATTTTATACACCTATCTTGATAAGTATTATTTTTCTAATCTCATGGATGAGAAATGAAAGTCAGAGATGTGAAGTAACTTACCAAAGTCAAACAGCAAGTTGTGTTGGGGGCTAGGGTTCAAAATCAGGCCTGAGGAACAGGTGGTCCATGTCCTTAACCACTATACTGCTGCCTGAAATTATGGGTGAATTCTGCACAATTATGGGAAAAAAACTTCCTTTTTCATTTGCTATGTTATTGTTTCTCAAAATTTAGTGTACATGGGAATCGCCTGAAATGTTTGCTAAGAATACAAATTTTCTTGTCCTGTTTTCAGAAATTCTAGTTAAATGAGTTCAGAGTGATCCCAGTATCTGTTTTATGATCCAGACCCTGCATGATTACGACCCCCCTTAGGTGGTCTGAGGATCAAAGTTTAGAAATCACTGTCATGTTCTTCAAGAAGAAGCCCTTCATCGTTCCGGAATATTTTTCCACCTCTTATTTTCTCTTTCAACCCCACTTTGTATTTCAATTCCTTCATGGAGCCATTTCCACCCACCTTAAGCAGATTTGGTGTGAAATTCCTCTATGGTCCCATATCTCTTTTTACATACTCTGTCTTTTCAGTTATCACACTTTTTGTTTTTTCGCTGATGAAGATTCGCCCTGAGTTAACATCTGAGCCAATCTTCCTCTATTTTGTGTGTGGGTCACTGCCACAGCATGGCCCTTGACAAGTGGTGTAGGTCTGTGCCCAGGAACTGAACCTGGGCCTCTGAAGCAGAGCACACCAAACTGAACCACTAGGCTGTGGGGCTGGCCCTCACATTATTTTTATGAATTGGAGACAACACAGTCTGAAGACATGAGTAGAGGTGCCCACTAAGACCTCAGCTAGGAAGGTGGTGATGCAGAGCTCAGAGACACGTCAGATAGAAGAAAACATCCATGGTGTGAATGCATCTACTGCTGCAGAGCTGCGTCTAAGAGAAGCAGGTTGCAGAAGAGCAGGTCTGTTGGGATATCATTCCCATATGTTAAAAGTACGTCCTGCCAAAGAACAATTGCTGATGGAATTGCTAATTTTGTAGATAAATGTCCCTAATTTGAGAAATTATTTTTATTCTGTGACATAGTGTAGTGTAAACGTTATGAAAAATAAACTGATTATTTTCATTGATGTCAAAATGTGGCTCAATGTTATAAAGGAAGAAATGGGATACCTTGGGATCAACTTTGGGAATGCAATGATTCCTTGTCCCTGGGAAGTTTACAAACCAAAGCTGAATGGTGGCCACATAGGTGTTCTGCAGAAGGACTTCATGTCTAGGTGAGAAGATGGACTAGATGCCTTTACATATGGTATTTTTCATTAACATTTTAAAAGAGAGTCAAAATTCTGTTGTTTAAGATAGACAGTTTGTATATTATGGGGTAAAACTGAGGAGTAATGTAGAGGAAGGAGCATATGCTGTGAGTCATACAGACCCGGTGTGAGTCCTGGACCTCCACTTACTAACAAAGTGACCTTGGGCGATTTACTCAGCCTCTCTGAGCATCCGTTTCATCATCTGAACAATGGTGATAATAATGCCTACTTTTCAGGATTATTAGGATAACATGAAAGGATTTATATGGGGTAGCTGACACATAAGCATTTAGAACATTAGCTTGTATAATCTCAATGACAAAGAAATGATTCGAACATAGGTCTGGGAGTTAAGGTACTTTTAACATCTTTCTGAAGACTAAATTTTTATTATAATAACTCATGGTGTTATTGGTTTATATGACTCCATGGCATAAAAGGAAAAGAAGAAAACCCTCACACTTCAGCACGGTAATACATGTCACATTAGCACAGGCTTCATCTCAGCTCCCCATGGGTTTTGGTGAGATTTTCAGCTGTGCTCTCCTCCTCATTTTATTTTTTATTTTGTTGTTGTCTTTTTTAAAAAGAAAAGACTGGTTGTGTTGATCATCTGTTATTACTTCCAAACAAGAGCACGCTTCCATTTACTGAAATTAGATCCCCGTTCACTGCACTGGCACACTCTGGGCTGTCTTCCCCAGAGTGTTCGGGGCCTGTTAGGTGGTGCACAGTTGGAAATTGGTGGCATCGAGCCACTGCCAAGGCTGGCAGACCTTTAAGATGGCATCTGGTGACCTTTTTGCTAAGTATCCTGGGTCTCCATCTGAGAGTTGATGTTCCAGGCAGGGGTGGAATCCAAATCAAGTGTGAGGTCTGGGGAGCTGGAGTTAAGTGGAGGTGGGGCCAGTGGGGGAGCGCTACTTTGCTCTGGGCCTAGTATGCTACTAGATGCCCTCACAATGTTCCTTTCCGACCCTGAGACTCTGTGCTCTCGTGAAGGGTTGTACTGAAGGGCTGGTCTGCAGGAAGAGCCCAGTGCGAGAGAGGGAACACTGGACAGTTTTGTCCTCGTCTATTTGTCAGCCAGCAACACAGGAACCTTCCTAATCCGGTGGCTCCTGGATGACACTAGACTCGTCACAGCGCCCCTGCGAGCAGCGGCCGAGGGCAGGCGCATGTGCCGGGAAGCTTGCTGTGTCTTGCTTCCAACGTGATGTTGATGGCATTTTTTTCCTTCTTTGGAAATGACAGCTTTCTATTTTCAGTACTGCAGGTAGAGAGCACACAGGATGGAGGAAAGAACCACGAGCCTGTGGACAGCATAACCGCCTACCTGTGTAGATGAATTGTCTGTGCTGGTAACAGACACACACCATTTCTCAGGTGGGCAGTCATTTCCATGATAATTTTAAAGTGCTATGTACGTCTTTTTAAAAAAGCAGCTTTTACTTTGAACAGATTTAACAGTTATTTTTGGTTTTATATCTACTGTGGCTGTTTTAGCGGACGGGCAGATACAGTTCATATTTCTTGGGTGATTCTGCCCTGAGACTGCCCACAAAAGTGTCTTGAAGGTGCTGAAAGCAAGGAGGGTGCATCTCCTTGCCTTCATCCAGAGGAGTTGACTCTCTGTCCATTTTCCCTTCAAATCCCACACCTCCTGCTTGGGTTGCCTGCTCCTTGACTTTCCATCCCTCTCACAATCCCAGCTTCCACGGATCCTTTCCTGACTCCTGGCACAAGGAACACAGGTGCAAGCAGGTAGACTTGGGTTTAAATTCTGGCTCCACAACTGAAAAGCTGTGTAGAATTGGACAAAACACATGCACTCTCTGAGCCTTAATTCTTTCATCCTAAAATAAGAATAATTTGAGCATCTCCCTATAGGGTTAATCTGAATATTAAATAAACCACTGTATGTAAATGGCTATAATGTGACTGTCATGTAGTTAAAAGCTCGGTAGTACCATTATTTTTGCAACCATTGCAGACTATAGTTATTTCTCTTTCTTATGAACTTCAAATAGCTCTATTCTTTTCAATATTCATTTGACGTTTATTTATATGCTAATTAGGTATGTTTCATATAATTTATGTAAATTTTACACCAATTTCTATGAAAACTTTATAGAAATCTATCTATCTATATACACACATAAAAGTGCACGTCTTAAGTATACTTTCTCTGAGTTTTCACAAACATGATATACCCATGCAAAAAACACCAAGATCAAAAAACAAAATAGTATGGACATCCCCGAAGCCCCTTGGCATTCCCTTCTGGGCCTCCCCTAGAAGGTAACCACTATCCAAAAGCTAGCTGTCTGACTTCTAGAAGCAAGTATGTACCAGTTTTTAACTTTATTATTTATGTTACTTTTGGACAGCCAAATGGAATGAAATTTCTTGAGGTCAAGGAGCCTGTGTTGTATGTCTTCTCTCATTGCAGGAACTACTTGTTAAATAGACATTCTTCTTCTAATATTCCCATCTTGCTCTATTGTCATTTGGCCGCACCTGTCTGGCAAAGCCCCAACCCTGGATGAGCCCCACTGCCTGCTTCTCTGCATCTCCACAAGGGCCACTGGGCAATCGTAGAGGAGAGCAGGCACCCTCTCAGACTGATGCCACAAAATCGTGGTCTCCAGCCTTCACTGGCCAGTCAGTTACGCTCAGCCAGCCTTCCTTCTTTCTCTGGTTAGCTCTCTTCCACTCTTCGTGGCAGCTATTTCAAACCATCTGCCCTTAATTCAGACTTTCTTCCCCATCACTTGCCCCTTGAGAACCAACAGGTAACCGTACCCTGTAACATCAGAGAAAATCCAAGCTGTCAGCGAGTTGATCAATATCCTGTCACCAAATGTACAGATAAATTTGCCTACATCCTCACCCGTCTCCCTGCTACACTACCCTGAGGCTTCGTCTCTGCCTCTGCCCTCTCAACGGCATCCTGTCTCACTTCGTCCGGGTTCGTCTAGTGTTGTCAGCGACACCCTCTCCTCTTCTCTGGTTCAGTAGTTCCTCTCTGTTGGCATTTAAGTGTGTTAAAGCTCAGACTCTCTTTCCACGTGATGACAGCACAGCCCACCTCTCACTCCAGCCACCACCCCATCTCTCTCACCTCTTGTAGCCAAACTTCTTCACAAAGGTCTTCATACTTGCCTTCATCTTCTTGCCCCCTCTCTTTCCTCAACCCCCTTCAGTCTGGCATCCGCCTCTATTACCTTACTGAAGCTCCCCTTGTCCAGATTCCTGATGACATCCTCATGGCTTAACTCAGCGGGTGCTTTTAAGAGCTTACCTTTCTCAGGAGGACCTAATGCCATTGACTACGCCCTCTCTCTGGAAATATCCTCTTCACTTTGCTGCCAAAACCCCACAATCCTGATTTCCCTTCTGCCTTACTGAGAATTTCTTCCAAATATCTTTTCAGGGCTCTTCTTTCCTCTGTAAACGTAGGCGTTCCTCAGAGTTCTTTCCTAGGCCTTCCTTCCTTCTCATGCTACCACAACCAAGAGGCTTACTGTAAAAAGTATATATACATTCAAATCTTTGCCTATGATTTGGCCTTCTTCAAATCAATAATTATTAGAGCAATTGATTTATTCTCAGATAATATGACGTGCTTTAAAATTAATCCTTTCTACTGTATCAATAGTAACAGCTAGAATTTATAGAATGCCTTCCAGGCACCAAGCATAGTTATTTTGAATTTTTTTCCCTAATTATAAAATAATATTTTCTCATATAAATATTTTTGAATAACAGTTTTACAAAATATAACATGATATAATATAATATAGTATCCTGAGTTCTACTCCCCAGAGGTGCTTACTGTTCATTTCTGTATGTTTCCTTCTAGATACACCGTGACTCTCACATGCAAACACATGTATTACATGCATGCGATTATGTTCTCACTTATTTGTATAACTGGACATTTTCTTGTGTCATTAAAATTATTCCTAACTATTTTAATGGCTCTATACATTCTATCTTATGAACATAAAATGAAATATTCAACATATCTACTTATTATTAAATATTTAGAGTTTTTAATTTTTCATTTTCTGCACTTTTCCCCATAATAGACATTCTTAAAAATTGATTTGCTAGCTTAAAGTGTTTCAACTTCCTGACTCAATATGTTTCGTCAGGCCACCCACGATATTAATTATATCCTTTTATGTGGCCATTAGCATTTGTTTCCTATTTTCAATAAAGTTTTCCACATTTAAAATGGTACCTTGTAATTGTTTTGACTTGTAAGTCTTCACTTATTAAATAAGGTTGAATAATTTTTAAAGTTTTGTTTATTGTTTGCATTTCTTTGAATCATTCCCACAGTTTTTTCTCATTTTCTTTTCCCTGTTTAATATTAAACTTAAATGAGGGACTACTGAGAGGACAGAAAGCCTGCAGGGGGCAGTTGAGTAGACGAGGGCAGAGCTGGAGCTGGCCGACCGTGTTGACTTTCTCCCTTTTCTGGTTGCAAACACTGGAGTAGCTGTTAGACTTGTAAGTAAGGCGTGCGATAAGCTTCTGGGTCGACTTCTGACTCTGCTGTTGCTTACACTGAGGGTTTGGAGCAGACAAATAGATGACCTATATGAGGATGAGGAAGAGGGTCGGGATGATAAAGCCTGAGAAGATGATAACATGGTCTCTCTACAGTAAACGACCGGTAGGTAAATAATCAACGTTTGTGTCTCCATCCATCACACAGAGTTACTGCTGTGCACACTGCCAGACAAATACCTTCCGTTTCTTAGGCCAGCATATTGCATGCAGAGTCGGCACTGGGAGTAACAACGTGTGAAACTCTGTCTTCACAGCGAGGAGTATGAGAACTTGAAGGCAGCAACTCAAACAGCGCTCCAGAAGTCCGTGACTCGTGATGCAGGGCAGGTGAGCAGAGACCCCTCAGCTTCTACTAATCCCACTGATCATCAGGCCGATCACAACCCAGCTGATGTGGAAGAGAGCAAGCACTCGGAGAAGAACCAGAAACCAGAGAACAACCAGAAACTCTTGACAGGAGCACTCAGTGGCAGATTTCTGGATGGCAAAGTGAGTGACAAATACCTGAATTTTTCTTGGGAATTGACTAGGAAAATTCAGTTAGGTTGGAAACACAGATTCACACCAACACACACTTGTGCTGTTGGTAATTAATGTATTATGCATAAGATAGAATTAGAATCAATTATTTTTCAATCTGAAAATAAACTTTGAGGTCTTTTGTATGTTGCGTCTTTGCTGACCACCGATTGAGTTGGTCGACCTGCTCTGTCTGTGGCTCACTTAGTCACAGTCACACAGTGATGTGTTGCTGTACGTGCAAACATGGGGTATGTGGGACGTGGGGGGTCTGTCTGCTTTAACATTACAGGAGGAGATCATTTATTTTCAAAGTACAATGCCGCCATATCTAGATATCAAAAAATTATCAGGCCGAAATTACCTTGACAGAAATATGTATCACTGCGCTCTGTCAAGAAACGACCAAACAACCCACAACAAGCTAACTTGATTATGATGAATCTAAATGATTAGTAATTTTTAATTAAAAAGCAAGAATAGCAGCAATTGAAAACTGGATCCAAATCAAGACAAAACTAATGATTCTTTGATAACAAAGTGCCATTTCCAGAATTTGCTGAAATTGCAGTTAAACAGATACATAGCATAGGAATTTTGCAGCGCTGCCAAGCATTAAGTGACAGACAGATATTTTAGAGGAATACTGAATTAGATTCTGCAGTAAACACCAGCATAATTATTTTTAGTTTACAATTTTAGTAGCCATTTCAAAATCACTCAGATACTACCTAGTCTTTACTTCTATGAGAAAATAAAAGCCTATGGATTGTGGTCTTTGCTTGTAAGAACTCTGCAAAGATCCTAATTTGGGTGGTTAACAGACTTCAGGCCATTCTGCAGGTTTCATTTGAACACCAGGGTCCAGAATAAAAGTGACTTCCCCAAGTGTCTGTGGCACAGCCTTTCCTGATCCCCAGTTAATGTGTGTTCTTTCAGCTTTTCCGTAACAAGACCTTGAATTTAGGGCCTGGTTGGAACAGGACTTAGTGCATCTGCAAGCATGAAATAATCTATTATGAACTCCTAAAGACTTCTGAGTTTTGACCCAATTTTGACTCTGGCATTAACTTATTTTTTGTTGTTACTCCCCAAGGATGATCTTGGTAATAACATCTTGGTAATAACAATAGGTGTAAAACGCTTTATTATTCACTGATGGCTTCCGGGTAAATGTTGTCATTCGCTCCTTTGGACTAACCCTGTGAGGTAGGCGCCAGCATTATTTCTATCACTATGGAGTAGACAATAAAACTGAGGCTCAGAAAAGTTAAAGTGACTCATAGGTGTGCAAGACAAGGTGTTTACCCAGGTTTTCTTCTTAAAATTTGTGTTGATCTTTTTAATTGTAAAATATTACATATTCATGTAAAAATTTTGGGAAATGGAAGAGACTATAAATACAAAGAAAATAAAACTCAACCAAGGAAAAATAGTGGTATATTTTTTTCTCTTCTTTCCTCCATGCATAGATATAGAATGAGAGTCATTATGTATATTCTCTTTGTTATCCTACTCAATTCACTTCACATCAAGAATTCTCCCAGGGCTTCAGAAAGTCCGTCCTAAGCTCATCTTTAATGGCTGTGAGCGTCACACTCAGAACTGACACGTGATGGCATTACTACGTGCCAGGCACTACTCTAAGTTCTGTACACATGTTAACTGATTCCTCCCAAGCACCCAGCGAAGTAGGAACTGTTACTATCTTCAGTCCATAGAGGGAAGAATAAACAGCAAAGACATCAAGTCCTTGCCTAGGTCATAAAGCTGAGAAGTGGCAGAACCACAATTGAAGCCCAGGTTCTAGGTCCTTAGTCACCAAACTATATTCTTTCCTTATACGGATATAACATGACTCATTTAACTAATCCCTTATTGATGGCATTTATGTCTTTTCTAGTTTTTCTCCTATAAACGGAAATTTGTTCCTTGACATTCCCCTGACCACATCAAGCTGCCCGTTCCTGGCGTAGATTCTCCATCAGCTGATGTAGTGGGCAGAATGTTCACTGGTAAGCTGTTCTTGGACCTCCGTGAGCTGAATTCTTTGCTAGCTCTGTGGTGCCAGAGGGAGATGACTTGTGCCTCCCTCCCAGAACTCAATGAGCTTTCTTGTGGGAAGCTCAGCAGGGCTGACACCCAGCCACCAACACAGCAGGGCCTCGTGGAAGGTGTGGGGCCTGACTAATTGGTTCTGTCTGCCGAATGTATGGTGCTGGCCTGCCAGATGGCAGCTACGGTTGCCTGGTACCGAGACTCTCATTACCGCCTTGACTAAGCGGTAAATGGAATCCTGCCGCAGCAAGAGCGGCAACCCGAACTCCTTCGAGATTCTCACCCCTCACACATGGACGGAAATAAGCTTTCCTGGTGGGACCTAACAGGCAATTTGGACCAGCTGATCTTGCTGCAAAAGAGAAGCTGCTGATGAAGACTGAGGAGGGGAGAGTGGGAGGCGCTTTGCTAAACTACAGATCAGGTTGGAAGAGTATTGTTGCAGGAGGTAGGTAAAGCTGAAAATGTCGAGAGAACCCATCGTTTCATGTATGTGAGAACAGTAAACTACCTTAGAAATCAACAAATACAAACCTTCATTTCACGCATGAAGACTGAGAGGCCCAGAAAGCTTACATGACAGTCCAGAGCCTCACAGGTGCCGCCTGCCTAGAGTCCCTTGTCTCCAAATTCTGCTCCTTGCATGTCTTTGAAAAATATGTCTGTTGTTTATGTTGTTCCTCAGAAGCATCAGCTCTGTCTTCTCTCAGAAAATGGAGAAGAATGTGCGACTAGCAACAAACTCAGCAGCACAGTTTCAAAAACAAAATTACAGTGTGCTTTTTACATCTGGCAGCATGAAAATGAAAGTGTCAGTGCCTTAATTCTAATAACCACCACAGTTGATTGGTAGTATGCTCTTTTCAAAGCCCTTTTGTGTGTTTTATCTTGCTTGCTCTCCACGACCCCCCATGAGGTAGGTAGGGCACGTGATGCTACCCTCATTTATAGATGAAGGCAGATGTCAAGGACATTTTGACTGGGCTGTGCATTGGCAGCTCAGATCCAACCTATTGGAGGCAGAATCTTTGCTCCTGCTCCTCCTCCTGTGCTCTGTGCCTCGCAGAACGGTCCCACAACTCTCCCAGCTGTGCCACCGTGCTTTCCTCCTCTCTCTCCCCAACTGTGATATACAACTCACCACTGAGACCTTTGAATTCTACCTCTTCTATGTCCTTCAAAAATGACCTCTTACTTCTGTTTGCTCTGCCGTAATATTATTCAGACCACCATTATACCTCAGCAGGGAGATTTTAATTATCTTCGAGCTGGCTTTCCTTTTCTCTGCTTCCCTCTCTGTATTGGTCAGCTATTGTAATGATACTGCTGTGTGACAAATCACCCCAGCACTGAGTGGTTGGTATCAGTAATCATTTATATTCACATCTGCAAGTGTGAGCCAAGACAGCATTTACTCATTTCACTTGGACTTCCCTAGGCTTGGCTCAAGACTGTAGATTTGACTCTGGCACCTGCATTGTGTTCAGTAAATTCCAAACGCTGATTCTAACTTTAAGCCTGGAGCGTCCAGTTACACCAAAAGCAACGAAGATACCAAGACCTCCCAAGTCTTGTCAAAGAAAGACTCAGGATATCATTTAAAATAGCTCCTATGAAAACAATAAGTTTAAGGCTCCCACTAGTAAAAAGTGAGACATTTTAAGTATGAATAAAAAAAATAATTGTAATACATTTACATGCATTAAATATATTTAAATTCATACATTTATAGTGATTCTTTAAAAAACAAACTCTTTGGTCACTGCTGTGGAAGGTTAGGGAACAAACTATTTTTAAACTGGTGAGTAAAGGAAGGCAGCATTCATTCAGTCTGCCTTTCTCCACAAGCTGTATCTTAGATAACATGGGAGTCAGTTTCTCTTTAGAGAAGTATTCCTGTTAATAAATAAGAAGTAATGATAGGATAAGAATATCATCGTTTTCCAGACCCCAAAGAAAGAGCAATGGGCTAAAGCAATGAATATCAGTGCCTGTGAGTGTCATAAAAAGAAAGACAGCCCAGCAGTGGTTGTTTCCATGGAAAAGGCCACCACGGATGAAAAAATCCTCTCGAAATCGATTGAAGTTGAACGTGATCAAAATTCTAGATCTAACCATTGTTTTACAGGAAATATATGTCAGGTTTGTTAAACCTGCAAGGGATGCAAGCAACAACATCCAGACTTTGGAAAACTATAGGACGCACAACAGTTTCATCAACAAATAAATTGTGAGGGAAAAAACTGCAAAAAGAAAGGGTGTGGGAAGAACTAGAAGTGTTAAAAGGCGTAAGAAAGATCAACTAATTGCAATATATGGATCTTATTTGGTTCCTTTGTGAATAAATAAATTATAAAAATAATATTTATTAGATAATTGGGGGATTTTGAACACTGCCTGGATATTTGATGATATTAAGGAATTAATGTTAAGAATAAAGAACTTTTGAAGTGTGATAGTGTTTTTGTGGTTACGTTTAAAAAGAGTCCTTGTCCTTGGGGCAGTGGTTCTGAAACTTTAGTGGACATCAGAAGTACTGGACGGGTTAGTAAAACACAGACTCTTGGGCCCCGACCCCAGAGATTCTCATTCAGTATGTCTGGGTGGGTCTGAAAAATTCACATTTCTAACAAGTTTCCAGGTGATATGAGGGTTTTGGCCCAAGCACCACACTTTGAAAACTACTGCTTTACAGATAAATGCTGAACAAATGTGGATGAAATGGTACACTGTCTGGGGCTCACTTCATTTCCAGTGGTGGGTCATGTGGGTGTAAATAAAGTAAGAACGTCAGCTGGTCCTGCAGCTCAGTGATGCGTATATGGAGTTTCATTCTACTATTCTTGCTACATGTGCCTACATTTGAAGTTTTCTGTAACTAAAAGTTAAATTTCAAATAAAATATAAACTTTTACAAATATAAATATAATAGTCGTTATTAATTCTAATATTTATTGTATTAGTTTATTTAAAGCATATATCGAAATAACATTTTATGTATATACATTTGGAAATATTACTTTTTTTCAATTCTACATTTCTTAAAAAGTCCTATTAAACTTTTCACATGCCTCTTTCTCATGGTTGTATTCCCATCACTAGTGTCCGTTTTGAGCTATTTAAGAACTTTCTAGAACACATCAAGACCTTGGTCTAAGTTGTTTACGAAGCAGAACTTTTCAAATCTGCATTTGATGCCGTCTCTGCAGATTTTCTCTCAAGTCACAGCTATGCATTACACAGCATCAAGCCAGTTTACTGTGTTCACTTGTCTTGGAGGAGAGTGTTCACGATGTCCACTATATAGTTACCTTAAAATAGTTTTTTTAAGCCAGGTTTAAAAAAGACTTGCTTACACTTCCAACACTTGTAAGTTGCAACACCCCAGGAAAAGTTACTAAATTTGTATTAAATTTCTGTGCTTTATTTGTACCAGTTCTTTTAGGTAAAGATCACAAAACTAGTGTTGCTTGCAGTTGTTTCAGGTTCTGTGTCATCCCCAAGCAGTCCGTTGTGATCATAATAAAGCAAATGAGAGAAGCCTGTGGTGTCAGAGACTTTGTAGGCCCTCTGGCGACTCCTGAAGTCAGAAACATGGGATTCTTGATGAAAATGCCCCATTTATCTTCTTTGACACTTCGGGGACACTTTTTCTTGTGAAGAACAGCAGCCCAGGATGATTTATAGCGGTGAAGGGAGAGACCTGGAGCCCTCTGAGTCCTTGGCCTGAACAAGACGCCGTCTGCGCTCAGATGCTGCTTCTCTGTTTGTTCTTGGTGCCGCGAGTCAGAGGACAAGACTGTCCCGGGCAGGTGAAGTCCACACGCAACTGGAGGGAGACACACAAAAAATAACAAACAATGCATAAGATAGTTTTAGAATTTACAAACTATTTGAAATGCATACACTCATTCTTCACAGCATTTCTGGGAGCACAATGTATTTTCCTCTTTCCATGGGTAAGGCCATAAAATGTAGTCTGTGATGCCTGGGACAAAAGATCTCTGCAGACAGCAATCACACCTGCCGTGTTCACCTGTGCCTATCATGCTGAAGATAAAGGCACGCAATGAATTTTGGTGTTAAAATGGGAGTAAAGGGGGCTAACGCACAGCTCAGCGCGTGGGGTGATGAAGTATTGACCAATGCTTCTCTAGATGCTGTAGCAGAGAAGTGCATCAACTCTCAGAGGCAGAGAAATATTTACAAGTGACTGAAAATGGAAATAGTTTATATTTCAAGTAATTTCCAAAGAAACATATTGTTTTGAGAACAATATGTCTCAAATACCTAACCAAACATTTTACAGAGAGAAACTGCTCTGTGAGCTGAACGTGGACTCTCTCATCCTAGGATAGAGGTAAAAAGTAGAGTTCAAGTCTTATCCACACCATTTGCTAGGGAGCAAATTTCGGGCAAGTCTGATCTAGTCAGCTCCACTGAAAACATTTCCCTGCTCTCCATCATCCTCAGAATAAAGCACAGACGCTAACAAGACATGAGGCTCGGGGCCAGCTCTGTGGGCGAGTAGTTAAGTTCGCGCGCTCCACTGTGGCAGCCCAGGGTTCAGATCCTGGGCGTGGACATGGCACCACTCGTCAGGCCACGGTGAGGCGGTGTCCTACATCCCACAACTAGAAGGACCTGCAACTAAGATATACAACTATGTATCGGGGGGTGGGGGGCGGTTTGGGGAAAAAAAAAATAAGATTGGCAACAGTTGTTAGCCTAGGTGCCAATCTTTAAAAAAAAAAAGACATGAGGCTCTCTGCCGCCTGTGCCCTGCCTCCCTCTCCTGTCTTCCCTTGGCCTGTTCCAAACCTTACACTGTGCTCTGGAACAGCCCCCCTCTCTGCACACGTGCATTCCTTCGAGTTTGTCTGCATCTGTACTCTTCCTTCTTCTCTTCTCCTCCTCCCTCTCCACTCTTCAGCCAGCTGAAACCCAAATCTATGTCGTCTTCCAAGCCTAGACTTAAATGTCATCGCCTCAGACCTGCACCACCGAGTCCGGGTCAGGTGGACCTGTAGGCTGCTCCGACAGTGGCCCTTGCCACCCTGTCTTGTACAGTTGCAGTTGCTTGCTGTGCCTCTCACGGTCTGCAAGGTCTGTGAGAGCAGGGGTCAAATCTGTTCTGTTCACTATAGGACCTATCACAGCGTCTGGCCCAGACTAGGCAAGGCATAAATATTTCTTAAATGAAGAACAAAGTTACTTAACTTCTGCAAGACTCAGCTTTCCAAATACAAAACCGTGCTAGTACAACCTCCGTTACAGGGCTATTTAAGGATTAAACTGAATGACCTATGTGGTGCCTTGACAGAGATGTGCCCAACAACTGTCTTGTCATTTCTATGCCTGTTCTAGAATTCTCTGCCACTCTTGCTCACTCTGCCCACTCTAAAGACCCTCTTGATTTTTCTTAAAATGCTTCCTGACCATAAAGCATCTGTAGGTTCCTCTCCACACGAATAGGTTATGCAACGATTATCCTCTGAGTACGGACACTCAGTTTTCAGTGAGTCCTTGTGACAATGTCTCCTGTCAATGACCTGATATTAAAAAGAACCATGTAGGGGCTAGCCTGGTGGTGCAGCGATTAAGTTCACACATTCCACTTCGGTGGCCTGGGGTTCACCGGTTCGGATCCTGGGTACGGACATGGTACTGCTTGGCAAGCCATGCTGTGGCAGGCGTCCTACATATAAAGTAGAGGAAGATGGGCATGGATGTTAACTCAGGGCCAGCCTTCCTCAGCAAAAAGAGGAGGATTAGCAGCAGATGTTACCTCAGGGGGCTAATCTTCCTCAAAAAAACAAAGTGTCTCAGTTTATTTCAATAAGGTGTGGTAAGGTGATAGAGACAAATGGCTTTAAAAGCAGAGTTTAGGGGCCAGCCCAGTGGCATAGTGGTTAAGTTTGCATGCTCCACTTTGGCATCCGGGGTTCACAGGTTTGGACTTCATTAAGCCAGGCTGTGGCAGCGTCCCATATACAAAGTATAAGAGGATTGGCACAGATGTTAGCTCAGCAACAATCTTCCTCGCCAAAAAAAAGAAAGAAAGCAGAGTTTATTACTTAAGTTTCCCAGGAAAAGGGGGAATGCCACACCACACTGGGCTACCCGGGGAAGCACCAAGATCAGTCAGGAGGCAGGAAGAGTGAGGGGAAAGCACAGGGCACAGACTTTACGGGAGTTTCCACGGGAAAGGCAGGGCAGGGCAGGGTGCACAGCTTAGCACTTGCTAATTTGAAAGTCCCAGCGGGCTTTGGGCACGGGCTGTCCTGAGTTGTCTGGCATCTGGACCTGGGTTGATTAGGGGGAGTATTGGCTTGGAGTGAGAGTCAAGCGAGGGAGGTGGCTTAGGGTGTGGACCTGGATCTCATGGTTTGCATATGACAGGTGAGCCAGCAGGCAAGCTGTGTTCCATCTCCTCCAGTCAGCAAGACCCACCAGGATGTCAAACCATCATAAAATACAGAAAATATAAAAACATGATTACTACACCATAATCCATGGCAAAAGGGAATGGGATTTTATCATTGATGCTTGCTCCATCATTTATTCTATTGTAACCTTGACAAATAAAAATGGCAAGTAATAGGATATATTGGAATATATGAGGAAGCCATCTGGTATAAACCTAATTCGGCCTGACCTTGTCTTTCCAAAAGGGCCTGACTGAGGCCATTGAGCATGCATTGTATATCTGCTTTAGAGATTCCCTCTGGCAAGAGCAAAAGGCCTTTGAGATAAAGGTGCAACTTCTCTCCCCCTCCCAATGTTGGCATTTCCTTAAAGATTAAGCATCTTTCTTTAGGCTGGGAACCAATTGCAGCGCTCATCTGTGACCTCCCCCCAGCCCGAGGCAACACACCTGCCACCCTGCAGCGTTCACTAAGACAGCAGACCTATCTGCCGTTTCCACCAATCGCTGTGCTGACAGAGCAGCCTCGTGACTATTGTAAAAGGGACATTTCAATCATATGTGAAACATACTCTTTGAGGGTATATAACCACCCTATGTACCCCCACTTCTTTGGAGTGCTCTGTTCCTTTGTGGAAAGACCCTCCCGGGTTATAATCCTAAGATTTAAGCTCAGAATAAACTCACCCAAATTTTCATTTATAGATTGGTTATGGATTATTTTTGTTGACACCTTTAATAGCGTTGCTCTTGGGATGTAATATTCTGGGCTTTTTAATCTCTTCTATTCCATTCTTTATTTATTTATTTTCCGTGAGGAAGATTGGCCCTGAGGTAACATTAGTGCCAATCCTCCTCTATTTTGTATATGGAATGCCACCACAGAGTGGCTTGATGAGCTGTGTGTATGTCCACGCCTGGGATCTGAACCTGCGAACCCCGGGTGCTGAGGCGGAGTGTACAAACTTAACCACTACTCCACCAGGTCCACCCCTCTTGTGTTCCATTCTTGACAAAGCTCACAACTTCCTTAGCTGCCTTTCCTGAACCTGCTCATTAAACAGCCTGTGGATACCCTTATCTCTAAGAACCCCATATTTGCCTATAAACACCATACTGCTACCTATTTTTCCTTTGTCTGTCACAGATCCTTCTTTCTGGCACAAATGAAACAGTATCTAATTGTTAAGTATTTGTCGACCACATGTTAATTGCACAATGCTGGGACTGTGGTGGAGAGAAGCTTTCCTCTCTGGGGCTCAGTGACTCAACGACTCCATGGGCTGGAGTTCGTTAGGACCTGGGAATGTTTTTAAGAAATTGGTGGGCTCACTCATGTTCTCCCTGCTTTCCTCTTTCTCTTCCCCTCCCTGCTTCTGCCTCTCACTACCATTTGTCTTTGTTCTTTAAGATTCCCAACCAGGCAAGTGTCCACTGCAGCTCCGTGCTGACTGGAGACCAGTCCCTGTCCTGTATCCATGGCCTCCCCAGGAGAAACCTTCGAGACTGGTCCTTGGAACAGATGGCAAAGGGCAGCTCTGGCCAGCCTGAAGTGTGTATGGTAAGAGTTGTTTTCTATTGTGGACGAAGGGCTGTTATTTGTTGACTGTGTATTTTGATGTGGAGCAGATGATAAGACAGTCTGAGGATGGACTGACGGACATCAGACTCCACACGTCCAGGCAGCTTTCCGGGAAGCTTCCCTGGAAGCACAGAGGCAAACCTTGGACTCCCTTCTTCTTCCCTCCAGTCTCCTTTTCAAGAGTCCCTGAGCTCGGGCAGGGCCACCACACACCCGCTTGACTCAGGGTCTGGCCACCATCCTCGGTCTGCTCTGCCCAGCACTGAACTCCCAAACCCAGTAGATCTCTAAGATTTATTATTCTAAATTCTTATATAATTGAAAACATGATTTTGTAGAAGATACTGATAAGGAGGCTTCTATGCACTCTGAAATAATTGCTTCCTTTCTTCTCCTGAAGGAAAAGGTCCTGAAACATTATAATTTAATGAAGACACCCAGATTAAATACTTACCTTCAAGTGTTACCAACTTGTCCTGTTCATGGCTAGGCCTGAAAGTGGGTGCTCTCCTTCTAGCCCCACTGCTTCTGCTTCCTTGCTTTGGCTTCAGCAATCTTATTTTAGAGCCATGCTCGTTTATATATTTTTTTATTGTTGTGTCAGCATATTGGCCAGAGGCCAAGTGGAGCAAGGAGAGACAACACTTTCCTTCTAGCCCTGGTCAGAAGAGAACTCCAGCCACGACCTCTGAGTTCTGGATTGTTAGACAAGCTTCAGAAAGATCTGAAGATCCTGGACCCTATCTCTTCAGGATTTCTTCTCCAGTCTCAGCTGAGCCACCTCTTCTTGAGGCATGAAGTCCCTCTCCAGTTACCCACCATCAAGATCCTCTGCCAGAGATTTTCCGGGAAGGGCTCTCCTGAAATGGTATGGACATCCTGCTCTTTCAAGTGTGGATTGCTTTTGTTTATTTTACTTGTAACCACCAGAGTAATAGAATTAAAAGATTAGTTTCTTTCTTGAAAATAACCTTTACTCTTGGCCCCTAAGAGAAAAGCCTTATTTATATTCTTATGTAGAAATTTCCAGTCAGAATAGACTAGAATAGAAAATAGATTTATGCCTTTTAGCCCTCTTTAATTTCTCTAAATGGTTTTCCTGTCCTAACTTCCATTGTCTGCTCTTAACACTTTTGGGATGGTTACAGATACAAGACTCCCACTGGAGTCCCTTTGTAGGCTGATGACTCGGTAGCCCCTGAGGAAAGAACTGAGAACTTGACTAAGATTTCCTATCTGTCACGACAGTCCCTGGGGAGTTAGAGGTGGGAGGTACCTTTGAACTATAACTCACCGCCACCATACGGATTAGGAAACAGGTCCAGAGAGGTCCAGGAACTTGCTCAGGGCACCGGAGAGTTAACAGCAGACCCAGGGCAGAGATACGTTTCCCCAGCGACAGGCCGGGATCTCGGAGCACTGCACTGGCCAAGCTCAACCTTGTGGGTGACTGTGAAGTGTGGTCCAAGTGTAGCCAAATTCAGGGAACTAGCGGAAAATATCCTCAGACAGGAAGAAGTGATAACAGTGGGCAAATCATTAGTGGTATGCAGCCACAGGAGACCAGGGCAAAGCCAACCCCAAAGGGTGGGCCCAGGGTTTAGTAATCCGACAGACGTGGTTGCCTGGTCCTATGCTAGGAGGGAGCAGGTGCTCAGATAACTGTTAGCTCTCTCTCCCGCCCATCTCTGACCTGCAGAAATAGAATTACTGGTGTGTTTATGAGAAGTAAATAGCAATACAATGTCAACTTATTAGTACAACCTCTGTGAATCTTCAGTCTGATCAGTCTGTGGCCTGAAACCTAGTTTCTATTAGGACCTTATTTAGTTTGCCTCCCCCACAGCTTCTCCTCCACTGCCCTGGAGGTTTTTGCCCACCAAGTCCCTAGGATGCCACCCAGCCCAGCAATGGAAATGAATGAACTTCTTTCAGTCCTTTCCCATATAAGAAAAAGGTCTTCAGATTTTTCACTTAGCATAATAAGGCCTTGTCCTCAAATAATCTGAATATATCTGCTGAATATAAGCATTTATTATATATGGTAAATATATAAGCAAAGTGTGAGAGAAAGAGAGAGAGCAGAGGCTCAGTCATGCTAGACTAACGGATACCCCCAGAGTCTCAGTGGCTTGAAACGATGGCAGTTTATTTTTCATTCATGTTTCATTTCCACAGTGAGTCAGCCGCAGGCTCTTTCCTGTGCTGTCTCAGCTCCAACCCAGGCCGACGAGGCAGCCTCTCTGGGACATTCTTGGGCGTGATGGCAGAGGGGCAAAAGGAGAGCTCTGGAAGTCTCGTGTCAGCTCTTTAATCCTCAGCCCAGAAGGAGCACATGTTTCTTCTGCTCACAACTCATGATTGTGACCAGAGCTGGTCCCACGGCCCTACCCAACCCCTAGGCAACCAGGAAGTATGATTGTACCACTTGTCCAAAAGGTAAAAGGAATTTTTGGTAAAAAGCACTCATAATTATGATACTATATGTTTAAAGCTGTTTTAAAAACTTTCACTAGTAACAACCTTCCAAATACATTTTATCTCAGCAGGCCTCTTTCGCTTACATGTGAATGAGGATGTTCTGTTTTGTGTTTAATTTTCAGGTGAATTATGGAAAACTCCTCTGGTTTTTAAAAGTTGCAGCTTCAGATGACCCACAGCAAAGCAAGAGAGTCGTGGACAGGAGCCCAAGGAGAACTCAGGGTGGTCGCCCTCACAGCCAAAGGTGCCACCTCCTTTTTGTGGCAGGTTGTCCCTGGACTTCTGGGGCCATCAGGGGTCTTGATGGCTGTTCCCGCAGAGAGCATCTGAGGCAGAACCGCTTTGCTCTGCGTCAGCGCCTTGCTTGTGCTTATAGCTCTCTCTCTCTCTCTCTCTCTCTCGTCCCAGGCAGCATGGAAAGCTATTTGCAGCAATTGCCCATGTTACCTAACGGCAAGCACATGCCTTTTGTATGAGGTCACCTTGTGAAAATGGAAACCCTCACTACGTGTCCTGGTGTCGAGCTGATCCAGAAGTGTGATTCCAGAAGTACGTTCGGTCAGTGAACCCCTGGGTCACAGGCGCCATCAGGAAAGGTTTGAGGGACAGGAATCAGTGACCCTTCCGCTTAGTCTCAGGGACAGAAATGACTCAGAGTCAAAATAGCCTGTGAGGTGTGTCATCAGAGGGGAGGCACGATAGACCTGACACTCTCTGTGTTCTCTGAGAAAAATGCTGATGTGTGGCAGTGAGGAGCAGAGCCTCCGTGCCAGAAGCCTGGGCTCAGCCCTTATCTCTGCCACTCAATGGATCTGTGAGCCTGGGCTAGTCACTCACCCCCTCTGTGCTTCCATTCTCCAACTGTAAAGTGGGAGCAATAATAGATTCATTTCACTTCCTACATTTGTAAGAGTAACTGAGTTAATTAAGGCAAAGTTCTTAAAAACAGTGCTTGGTACGTTGTAAGTGCCATACGAGTTTTTGTTACTATTTGAACTATCCTACCAGAAGACACTCCACGTACAAACAACGCGGCACGGTGGTTAAGAGCCATGGCATGGGGTTTAGCACTTCACTCTTGGGAAAGGTGGGGTTTCCTGTAAAGGTGTCCTGGGCCAAGGCTTAGACTTGATTCCTTCTGTAGGATGCCCTTTTGACTGAAACACTTCATTGGACAAACGTTGGTTTGATACCAGCTGCTTGCCAGGCACACTTTGCTGGGCTCAGTGAATTCAGAGGTTGGAGAGGCCCAGTCTCTCCATCAAAGGCTCACGGCCCCAAGCAAGTGACACTGCCATGTGGGTGCACCAGTCAGATCTCACTCTGGGAGCAAGTGCCCCACTGAGAGCCGTGAAGCCCTAGGCGTTTATAATAATCATCAATCATACTCCACATAATTCACATCATGAGGTCTGGGCCCTGAGAGGTCATAAGCTGCGCGCTGGGCACATGGCCAGGTGGCAGATATGGGTCCTGAGTCCTAGACAGGGAGCCTCCCCTGCACCCTGGACCAGTTATATCTAGTCCTATCCCTTCATAACGTCGTTGTACGTGTAATTACTCCTGTGATATTTGAGACTAGCAAGAGTGCCTGTCCCGGCCGACTCTGTGTCTGGCATAGTTCTAGCATAGTTCCTGGCACGTGACAGATGCTCAACAAATATATACTGAATGTAACTGGCACCTCCCGCGTCTCTTCACTTGCGGGGACATCTGGGTGTCTGCTCTATAAAAAGGTGCATGAAGAGATCATTTTGAACTCGTCAGAGAAGGTGCTGCTTCCCACAGTGTGTTTGTGGAAGTGTGGGACTGACGGCCTGTAGTGAACCCAATCTCTTTGTGAATTATGTGCTCTCAGGAAAGTGTCCTCCCGTGTTCTGTCAGGCAGAACCTTTAATGGGGCAGCTCTGTGATGTTTAAGAGCCTCCAGTGTCACCAGTGGCAGCAGCTCTCATCGCCTGAGCTGGACTATATGAGATAAACTACTGCGGCAGGCTTTCTAGGAAACCCCACCAGCTGCAGGAAGTGAGTTCCACACAACACCTGTCCACCCAGCACTCTGTGCACTGAGCCACTGGCCAGGCCTCAGGAATTCCTACCCCCAGGAGCTGGTGTGGCAAGAAGAGGAAAAAGGAAGGGAAAGGAAAACTTCTGATTCAAATCTGGGACAGATCCATCTGCTTGGCAAGGCCTGGGTCAGATGCCCGAGCAGCAAAGAGAGGCTGGAAAAGCAAATCACTGGCATTTCCTTCTGCTGGAGTGAGAGGTGGACTCCTGATCTGGGGACTCCCTGGACGAGGGAAGAATGGTGCAGATGCCAGGCGACCAGAACAAAGACAAATAGCCACTCCTCCTTTCCTGTGCCAAGCTCTTGGAAAATAGCAGCTATTGTCAAGTAGTTCAGAATAGTATAGTTTTGGACCAAACCTGGAGTAAGAGTCACAGGGAAAAAAGGAGATACAATATGACCTTTAAGGAAAGTTAAATACATATAAAAATAACCAATTGCAAGTACTGTACAAGACCCCCAAGAAAGAATAAGTCACAAAACAGACTCCATCTACATCTTAGGAGCAATCTACTAGGGAAGTCAGACACGAATCAGTAACTCGGGAAATAAAGATGCAACTGCATCTTGGGGGAGACTTGTTAAGGAAAAGAACAAGAAATTGTGTGTTTATCAAGGAGGGAGGTGCGGGCACCACAAGGGCCGGCTGTGAGCATCAGTTCCCAACTCCTCCTCGTTCAGCGACATCATGCCCATAGCCTGAAATCGGCCATGGTGGGCGTGTCTACACCGTGAGGATCAGTAATGCTACAAAAGGGGGCTTATTTTGGCACCTCAGTTGTTAAAAATTTACCAGCACACCCCTGACAGGAAACTGATTCACACGAGTGGATTTTGGGGGATGTCACAGAATGTCCCTCTAGGAAAGTGGCCCTTAAGTTGAGACAGTGGAAATGAGGTGAAGATAGTTCATCTGGACCTGGAAGGACATACACATCTGAATGTGGAATGAATAAACATCTCAGACTAGTTGGTAAAATAAATGACCGTAACACTTTGTCACCCTGTTGTTTTTCACCTATTATTTAAAGTTAGAATAGTCAGTTAGATAAACCATCTTAATAATTACATACGTCTGCATGCCAGATGGTAAATGAATACTTACACCCACACCTTTTCTGGGTTTTCCAGGTACAAAGAGCAGAGTCAAGGGTAATGCAGGAAGTTCACCTGGTTCAGGATTTCCTCCTGTATAGGTTCCCTGGTTATAGGATCTGACAGGATCTGCTTTGCTTTGCTTATGGCAATGGAGAGTTTGGGAATTTGATTTGCCATCGATAAGTATCTGGGCTTAGGAAAAATAAGATCAAGCAGGTAAAGTAAACTACTATGGTCACTTGTAATTTTTTCTCTCAACCAAGAAAAAAGAGTTAGAGAGTGGGTTACCAATCTTGGTCTATGTTCTGATTGAATTGGTTGATGCCTCATGGAGAAGGGACAGTAGTGCTCACTAGAATGGAATGGATTTGAGTTAATCTATGAAATCTCCACATGCAGTTCCATGACCAAGTTACTGAGGTTTGGGTGGGTACTCTGGTTCCACAGTGTATATCAGGGATGAGAGATGTGGTATGAAAACACACAGCGGCTTTGAGTGGATCTTCTTTGCACAGCCTGTCCCCTGCCCTGCCGAGCAGTACTGCCCCTCGAGACCCCAGCTCGCAGTCAGAAGGGAACAGGAGCCTGTTGGACGTCTTGGAGATGGCACGAAGGACAACCAATGGCAAACTCAACATAGAGAACCTCAACCTGAGTTTTTGAAAAGAAGATCACTCATTCTCTGGCTACCTGCCCCCCAACAAGGTAATCACAGTTAGATTTCAGACTTGTTCATCTCTAAAAAGCCACCTTGGGGCACTGGGTCTATAGTAAGAAGTCACAGTTACGATCTGTGATCTGCCTGTGAATTACATTACACAATTGTTTGTTTTCTGTGACCGAGAAGAGAAAAACCAAATAGAAAAGGAATTGTGAAATGTGAGGAATTGGTCCAGGAATTACTCACACTGGCCTATGTTTTATGTTAAGAACAGAGAATATGACAATACTCAAATAATATTTGACAATGGAAAAGAAATATTGTTCCAAGGCAAAATGTTCATTTCTCACACCCGATATCAGATTCCAGGGTGGTCAGCTTGTGATATCCCGTTCCTTAGAACACCAAATTTTAGGGACTGTTGCGACTTACTCCTAATAGAGATTGGGAGGCTGTTTTGGAGCATTAATTAACAGTGCAGATGTGTTTCATGGAAGAGGGTCCGGAACCATGTTAACTCACATGTTGTCTTTAGCCAAACAAACCCCAGCTGCGGGGCTACCTTGGATGCAGGTGAAATAGTAATTGCCCCCATTACCACAATTCCGTTAACAACAACTTGTTACCACCAAGCTTTATTGATTCTTACTAAGCACCAAGCACTGCCCTAGATACTTTACTTATGTTCTCCCACTTAACACCTACAAATAACAATAAAATCCAGGTAGATCTTATAATACACATTTAATAAATGAAAAAAACTGATTCTCAGAGAGGCCAGTTGAATCACCCAAGGGCCACAGCTAGCAAGTGGCAGAGCCAGGATTCAAAGTACAGGAGAGTACTGGAAATTGAGAGCCAGTATTGGAACTCCATTAAGCAGAAGATATCTGAAAGTTTCCGTTGAGACCAGGATACAAGAGTTAGAATTTCAAAGGAGTATAAGGGATTGGAAACTATAGGTAGGGAAAAAAAAAAAGAGCGCGCTGGCCCAGTGGCATAGCGGTTAAGTTCGTGCTTTCCACTTGGGCAGCCTGGGATTCGCCAGCTTGGATCCTGGGTGCAGACCTATGCACTGCTTATCAAATCATGCTGTGGCAGGCTTCCCACTATAAAATAGGTAAAGGTTGGCATGTATGTTAGCTCAGGGCTAATCGTCCTCAAAAAAAAAAAAAAGTCCTGTAGGAAAGATTAGAACATGCCTTTTATCTGGGGAAACAGGAGTTAGAATTGAGAGAGTCAGAGAATTTGAAAGAACAAGCAATGTTTGCTGAGGAAGAAGGACACAATACGCTGACAGCTCTCCCTATTCTTTCATTTATACAGTCAACTAACCATGCAGAGGCACAGCTTGTGATAGTGGGTACATGTGTGCGTGCGTATCTGTGAATATTACATTTGCACATGTTTCACTAGAAAGAGAGGAACACTGGAGGAGATCACACACATCAGAAATGACCTCCATTATGTTCACAAGAAGATCAGTAGAAATAGACTAAGAAGCAGTGATTCTTTGTTAGATTGGAAACTACATAACAGCATCAGTGAAGCTTAGTCAGAAGTTGTCAGGAGATACTCGTAGATTGGAACATAAATGACTTGGAAATCAAAATAAATTTGTTAAACTCTTGAGTCTCAGGTTTTTTGTCTGGAAAAACTGGGTTCCAAACATCTGCCTCCTGCGTCTATGGTGAGGATTAAACAGAATAATTACGTGAAGGCACTTAGCACACTGTTTGATATATGAGTCACTCCGTAAATACTAGTTTCCCTACCATCTATGAAAGAATTAGGGTTTGGTGAAATTAGCACTTCAAAACAGCCTGAGGAAGGAGCTCTCTCCCAGGGTCGAGTGATGGCCACATCAAGCACTGGCTACGAGAGCAGACCTTGAGCCTTCTTCCCCTCACAGCTGGCCATAAAAGCTTAAGTCTGTGGTTCATAGCCAAGGAAACGGGGCACATTTTCCTTGAAGCTGGTCTGCCTCTTGTGAGCCATCTGGCATCTCTTAAGACATCTGGAACTCACTCAAAGTATATTGCAGTTCTGGGAGGCATGCAAAATAGAATTCTGTTTCCCTGGAACATGAGGCACATTGAGGCCCAAGGGACACTGGATACGGAAAGCCACCGCAGTTGCACCCCAGCATCCTTGCTCCTGGATGCAGGCCTTCAGGGTGGCTGGGAAAGGCTGTCTGAGTTGGGAGGGTTTTCTTTTTGATCAGTAGTTCTTAATCTCCTTGGGGGTATAGGGAGAGAATCACAGGCTTCTTTAAGTTTCTCATGAAATCCACACATTCTGTGCCCGAGGGCAAAGCATGTCCTCATTGCCAGCATTTCAGAGGTTCACAGATCATCGTAAGTTCTCAGATAAATAAATGCAGTCCTGAAGGATAATCTACAGGTGTTGTCACTCAAATCGATGGAATTTTTACCACTCTCAAGGGACAGTATAAAGACATTTCAATTATCTATTGTCCCCATTCTGTGGACTCACTCATCCTCTTCTTCTAGCACATCTTTGATGCAATGACAGCCTCAGGCAGAACTCCTGAGGCAACGTGGATCCATATACATTTGTTTATTAACCACCCTGACCATTACCCAAGTCGGCATCGATTCAGTAGGTTTGTAGAACCTAAGAAATTCCCAAGTCCGCAGGCTCAGTTTAACATTTTTTGACATGATCTGTATTCTTCACGTCTTGAACTCGTCCTCTTTCTCCTCTACGTCACCAGCCCCTTCCAAACCCCCCAGACCTTCCTCCCAGGATGGATTAGCTAGAACACAGGTTGCTCTGCTTCTAATTACTCTTTGCTTCATTTCCATGTAACTTCCTCCTTATCATCCAGGGCGAGTCCCATTAATGAGGGACCAGGGTTTGTGAATGTGAAGTTCCTTCTTGTGACAAAGACTCCAGCTA
>NC_060284.1:13132-38573 GCF_021613505.1 Equus quagga | reverse complement strand
CTAGTGACAAGGACTCCAGCTACGGCTCTGGACTAGTGACAAGGACTGCAGTTTGAAAGGCTCCTTTTTGGTATTTGGTTGTTTCTATATCAGTATACTCTGCCCTAAAACTATAAAATTATTTCTACTAACTTTAAATCAATCCCTTCTTCCAATACGATTTGGTATGTTTAATCTATTCTTCCATTCAACATATTAACCACTCGATGTGTTCTGAGGTCTGTGATAAGGCACTGAGGACAAGATACTGTTGTGATTTCAATTCCTGAGCTCTCCAGGAGCTCAGGAAAAGGGCAACATTATAAACATGTTGTCACAATTCTGTGACAAATACATTGATAGCAGTAACTTTGAACACAGAGAAGGAAACCAAACTAGCCTAGCTCAAAAAGTCTAAAAAGTCTCCAGAGGAGATGATGCAAATACTGAATCTTAGAGGACAGGTGAATTTGACAAAGAATTAGGGAGAGGGGCAGAGGAAGGGATGAGAAAAGTGTTCTAGGTAAAAGGAACAGTGTGGAATGGCGCTGAAATGAGAGAGAGTATGGCTAATTCAAGGAACTGCAAGTCATTCATACAGGCAGAACATAGTGAACGTACGGTGGCTGGGGATGGTGGGAGACACTGCTCGAGCTGATGTTAGAATGGAAAGTAGGAGCCAATCTATGAAGGGTCTTTCTAAGGAGTATGAAGGCCCAAAGGAATCATTGAAGGATATTAAATAAGTGAATGATATGATCAAATCTGAAATTTGAAAAGAGCATTCTAATAGAATGTGGAGAATTAGAGCAGGAGGCCCTTCAGCAGGCTGTTACAATAATTCAAGCGAGGCATTGTGAGGGTTGACACTAGGGCAATAACAGAAGAGACAGAGATGTTAAGGAGGTAGAAAAGTAGGTCTTGGTGACTAACTGGATGTGGGCCTTGACTTAGGAAGAATGAAAAATGACTCCCAAGGTTCTGGCTTCGCCAACTTGGTGGATGACAAGTTGGAGGGGAAGAGGAAGGGATGATGAGTTCGGTTTTGAACATGTTGCTCTGGGTTGAGAGATTAAAGCTAAATGATCATTTAAGAGTCTTCAGTATGGAGCTGAAGCCATGGGAGTATTTAGGATTACCCAAAGACATGATGGAAAGTGAGACGGAAAGTTGAAGAGGGTGCTCATTGTTAAGGAGCAGGTAGACAAAGAGAAGCCAACAAAGGAGACTCAAAATAATCAAAGGTGGCAGGGGAGTGGTCAAGAAAGCCAATAGGAGAGCTTTATAGAAGGATGGTGATCAACCACCTCGTGTGCTGCAGAGACCATCCATAATTAGGACTGAAATGCATCCATTGTTTGAAACCGTGGAGGTTACTAGCTACTCGGAAAACACAGTTTAGGTAGAGTGATGGAGTAAGATGCAAATAGAGCCATAAATGGGGAGAGAGGAAGTTGAGACAGCATCTGCGCACCCCTCTTTCAAGGAGAATTTTGGGGAAATGAATATTTATTTCATATGTCATTTTCTAAATAACATAGATATTTTATTTACATTTAACTTAAAAATTCCTTATTAAGCAGAAGAAACTACACATAATCAAACTTTTTTTATTAACAATGGTCACAATTATGAATATTCATATTTTAAAGGATTTCAGTAGTAACCCTGAGTCCCACTAAATGGCCAGGAGTTTCTGGTAGACGTTTCTGTTGCTCCTCTACAGCGGTTAGCAGTCAGTTCTCAGCAGCTATCAATCAGTCTGCTTCTAGGAACCCTGATGTTAATATTTCTAGTCTGCTGTTCGTTTTAGCCTAGAGAAAAACGCAGTGTTGCTGGAAGTAAATGAACTGTTTTTAGAATAAACACTTAATATCAATGTTAAAAATACATTAATATGCTCTAATCATGAGGATAATTCAGTTCTTATTAATGGAGTAAAATGGCATAATGTGACTAATTTCTAGCTTTCTAAATTTATTTTTTTATTTATTTCAACCTCTGCCCAAACACACTCCACTTTTTAGTGTCTTCAAGTCGTTCATTTACTTTCTTGTTCATCCATGTATTCATTTATTCAGTAATTATTGATTCTTTATTTTTAACACTGTGCTAGGCAATGGTTTCAGGAGAATGGATGAAACCTAATCCCAGCCCTCAGGGAGCCACTGTCTTGTAGAGAACCTCTAAGGTGCCGATAATTACTGCCCAGCCTGGGAGAGATATAAAGCTGTGGTGGAGTTGATAATCTCAAAGTACAGGCACAGGTTCTTTCTCACTCGTTATTTGTACATGCTTTTCTTCTGTGTGGAATTTTCCCCAACCCTTATTCTCTGGCAAACTCTTATCATTTTTTCATTTTTCAAATCAACATTTTTTCCTCTTTTAAGCTTTCCTGACATTACTCCTCTATATCTAGTAAGTAACATATGCAAGTTTCGAACCCAGATTTGTTTCCTTCCATGAAGACAAATGAAGATGAGCTTTTTATCACTGTTTTAAAATGTGGATTTTATTATTGTTTAGGTATGGTCAGATATACAGGTCAGGAGATGATTTCCACTGAAAAAAGAGTTTTTTACTCACAGTTCCCAAGAGAAGGGGCACCGGACACCCGATAGGCCATGTGGGGAGCACCAGGTAGGCCAGGGGGAAGATGGGATTAGGGGAGGTGTGGGCAGGAGCTGTGGTGCTGCCGAGGCAGGTGAGCAGGCCTAGGATTGGCTAGTTTGAATGATTTCATTGGGCTCTGAGGTATAGGGATTGTCCTTTGTTGCCTGGTACTTGGCCATGGGGTGATTAGGGCAGGGAAATAGTAGCCCAAGGGTGAGAACCCCAATAACAGGGGTGGTTGGTTTGCATATGAAAGGCACATCTTCAAGCCAGTTCTTCACTGACTTTAGGAATCCATAGCCCTAGGAGGGGCAGTCTCTCCATTAGGTCAAAGCATCAGAATAAAAAGCTATGCTTAATACAGTCACTATCCTGAACTTTCTCACAAAATAATCATAGTAGCTACTATTTAGTCCAAACATGAAATTAGACATTTCTTTTCTTCTTTCTTTGCCCCTTCCTTCCTTCCCTTTCCTTCCTTCCTTCTTTCTTTTTTCCTTTCTTTCTTTCTTTCTTTCCTTCCTTCCTTAGTCTTGTTTCCTTCTTTCCTCCTCCCTTCCTCACTCCCTTCTCTCCCCCTTCTCTCTTTTCCTCTCCTTTACTCTCTTCTGTCTTTCCCCTTTCTCCCTTCTGTTTCCTCTCCCCTCTCTTCCTTCTATTCTTCATTTCAACAAATGCCTACTAAGTATTCATCAAATGCCTACTAAGAGCCAGGCACTGTTCTAACTGCTTATTTTCTCACATAATCTTCACAGAATTGTAGGAGGTAGAAAATACTAGTCTTATTTAGTAGATGAAGTAATTGAGTATAGAAAGGTTAAGTAACTTCCTGAGGCCACACAGATCATAGGCAGCATATCTGGTGTTCAAAATAAGTCTTGTTTCATTCTGGTCTATGCATTTAACCATTATGCTAAACACACAACACACACTGTCACTCCACTAAAAATTTTACATGTTTGACTCTATATATCACTTAATCACCAACCTGAGAACTGGACTGGTTTGTCAGCTGGACTCAGAAAATATTAAGTACTTGGTAAACTTCAATCACACTTCATCCATTCCTCCAACAAATATTTATTACGCATCTGGTTTCTCAACTAAGTTCCATCATTTATTAACTAGATGACATTCAGGAAGTCACTTAATCTCTCTAAGTCTTGGTTTCATCATATATAAAATATAGATACTAATATTAACCCTGCTAAAAAACAAGCTTATTTTGTAAATCAAAGTGGATGTGTAAAAATATTTTGAAACTTATCTATGTAATGAAGTGAATATACTTTCTAGTCCTTGACCATCTATTCCATGGCTGACAAAAATGTAAGATCAGCATTTCAAAGTTCAATGGCTTCAGAGTAATGAACTATACCTCTGTGTTAACTAAATAAAAATTTGCTGTTGATAAGCATTCAGTTGAATATTCTTGTTCTGAATGATATCTTAATGCTACAATGCACTCCTGAGTATTAACTGTCAAAATCATATAGGTTCTAATTATGGGAGGGAAATTCAAATCTTAATTTCATTATAGTGAAACTTCAAATCCTTTCTTATTTTCAGGTCAGGGCTATATGCTGGAAACATGGATTATATCTGACTTTGAGCCTCCTGGAAACATTGCTTAACCACCAAGATTTGGGTTACAAAGATGAAATAAAGTAAGTTGATTTTTTATTCACGGAGCCCCCCAACTGGGATACCAAACACAGAGACATGTCTTTAGACTAGAAGTTTTATGCATGAAACAATCACTTCCTTCACTTAAAGACAGAATTAAGGAATGTTTGCTTATATTAAGACCGAAGGGTCTTCTTGGCCATAGAAACACAAAAGCAGTAAACTTCCACTTCCAGCCATTATATACTATCAAGAATCTAATTTACCATTCCACCTTAAACAAATAAAAATAGGACAAAATATATGAAGCAATGGTTTTCAGACTTTGGATATCAGGCAGCAAAGAACAATGATTCTTGAGAGAAGGAAAATATGTGAGGTAAGCTCAGGTTACTGAACAAGAAGGGGGTGTACAAACTGAGCCCGGCATTCTCCTTGAGCTAAAGAGATAGAGTTTGAAGTTCAGCAAGGCCAAGGAAGCTAGAATGCACAGTACAGAGTAGCAGAGAGGAGAGATTCTCAGAGTTCTTTCTGGAGATTTCCAAAGAGTTGCCCTCAAGTCTTCATGAGAGTACTGGCTAATGTACGCATTTGTGGAAAGTACTCAAGGTCAGAGAAAGAAATACCAAAAGAAAGGTGGAAAAATTCTTGCATCTCACATAGAACTGGGAATAGTTTATAATTTCACCAATATCAGAAAGGAACAAACGTGGCAATGAGTAGAGTCCTCAGAAGGGTATTGTGCTGTAGTGGGGCCAAATTACCCTAGAAAAACTAGACAAACCTTAAAAGCCCTAATAAAGCTTAAAAGTTATCAAACTGTTTACAAGTCATTTAACTACATCCAAAAACAAAGCCCCCAAATTTCAAAAGGAATAAAAAAATCTCAACAATCAAAAACATAAAATTCACAATTTCTGGTATACATACAAAAATTACCAGACATGAAAAGAAGCAGGAAAAATATAATCTACTATTAGGAGAAAAACCAATAAATAGAAGGAGATTCATAAACAATACAGATGATAGAAGTAGAAAATAAGCACATTAAAAGAGCAATTATAAATCATTTCACATGTTCAAGATGGTATAGGAAGGCATGAACGTGATGAGAGATATGGAAGACATAAGAAAATACCCAAATAAAATTTCTAGAAGTGAAAAATACACTATCTTTCCCCAAAACCAATAACCCCTGTCTAATAATGAGGAAAAGTTTAGACAAATCACAATAGACAGATGTTCTACAAAATACCTGACCAGTACTGCTCAAAACTTTGAAAACTATTAAAAATAAGGAAACTCTGAGAAGCAGTCAAGAAGAACCTAAGGAGATAAAGACTAACTGTAATGTGGTAGCCTGGATGGAATCTGGAACAAAAATGGATGTTAGGTAAAATCTAAAGATATTGGAATAAGGGTAAGGATATGAGACTTTAGTTAATAATAATGTATCAACATTGGTTCATTACTTGTAATAAAGGTACCATACTAATATAAGATACTAATAAAAGGGGAAATTAGGTGTAGGGTATATGAGAATTCTCAATATTATCTTTAAATTTTTTCTGTAGATCTAAAACTATTCTAAAATTAAGGTTTATGTTAAAAATAAAATGTCTAAAAGAAAAAATACCATTGATGAGAGTAACAGCATATTAGACATTGCAGAATTAAAAATAAGTGAACCAGAAGACATAGAAATAAACACTATCCAAAATAAAATTCAGTGCAAAAAAAAAAAAATGAAAGAAAAATTAACAGAGTATCACATTTGCTTTGTGATCACATCAGCAGCCTAATGCTTGGGAAATTGGAGTCTTAGAAGGGGAAGAGAGAAAAAAGGGGAAAGAAAAGAATAGTTAAAAAATAGTGGCTGCCTTTTTGCCAAATTTCGAGAAAACTATAAAGGCATGGACCCAAGAAGCTTAATGAACCTTAAGTATAATAAATTTGAAGTAAAACGTATCAAGGCTCATTATAATCAAACTGCTTAAACTGGTGGTAAAGAAAAACCCTTAAAAACACAATAAAAAAAGATGACTTACATGCAGAGCAACAAAGATAAGAACCACAACAGACTTCTCATTAGAAACAATGTGAGCCGTAAAACAGTGGGACAACATCTTTAAGATATTGGAAGAAGAAAACTGTCAATCTAGAATTCTACATCCAGCAAAACTATCTTTCAAAAACTAGTGTGAAACAAAGACTTTTTTTCACACACACAAGAGATGAGAGAATTCATAACCAGCAGAATAGTACTACAAGAAATATTAAAAGAAGCCCTCAGGCAGAAGGAAAACGATCACTTTGGATCTACACAAAGGAGTGAAAGTATTAGAAATAGTAAATATGTGGATGAATAAAAATATATTTTCCTGACTTTAAAAAGCTTTTTAAAAGATAATTGATTATTTAAAGCAAAAATAAGAACAGCGCATGTGGGGTTTATAACATAAAAAAGTGCAACATTTGACAATAACTACAAGGCTGAGATGGGATAATGAAAGTGTACGATGATAAGGTTCTTATAGTGCAAGTTAAGTAGTATAATTTTGTTTGAAGAAAGAATGTAATGAGTTAAAAATGCTAATAAAGAAGATAAAATGGAAGCATAAGCACATTTAAATTCTAAGAAAAGACCAAAAAAAGAAGGAAAAGGAAACAAGAAACAGATAAGACAAATAGAAATTAAATACCAAGATACCAACCATATCAATAATTATGGTAAGTATTAGTGATCCAAATGCACCAATTAAAAGGCAGTGATTATGAGATTTTATTTAAAAAGCAAGACCCAACTGAATGCTGTCTATAATGTACTCGTTTAAGATATAAAGACATAGAAACACTAAAAGTAAAAGGATGGAAAATGATGTACTGTAATAACTCTAATGAATACAAAGCTGGAGTGGTTACATTAATGTCAAAGTACATTCCAAAGCAAGGGATATTGCCAGAAAATCAAGTCAACAAGAGGCCATAGCAAATCAAAATGTTCATGCCCTTAATAACACAGCTGCAAGTTACATGAAGTGAAAACATGGAACTGAAAGAAGAAATAGGCAAATTCACAATTATAGTTGGAGAACTCAACACCTGTCTGTCAATCATTGATAGAACAAGTAGACCAAAAATCAGTAAGAATATAGAAGAATTGGTGTATATTATCAGCTAACGATGTAAGTGGCAATTACAGAACATTCCACATGACAGCAGAATACAAATCCAAGTGTACATGAAATATTTAAAGGATAGGCTACATTCTGAGCCATAAAACAAGTCTCAGTAAATTTAAAAGAATGAAATCATATAAAATATGTTCTCTGATGACAAAAGAATTAAATTAAAAATAAAAAAAAATCCTGGAAATTTCCAAATATTATGAAACTAAATAATACATTTCTAAAGAATTTATGGTCAGAGAATAAATCACAGGGAACTTAGAAAATATTTTGAACTTAATTAAAATGAAAACACAACATACCAATAATCCTTAGCTTTTCTCTTTTTCTCACATTTCATATCCAGTCCATCAGTAATCTCTTAGTAAATCAACTCTATTTTCAGAATATGTCCAGAATCCAGTCACTTCTCACCATCTCTATTTTTACTTAACTACACCCCATCCAAGCCATCATTATCTTTCTCCTGGATTATTATAATAGCCACATAACTGAACTCTGTTTCTCCCTTGTCCCTAGATTATCTTCAATGCAGCAGCTACAGTGATCTATGAAAACCTAAAACAAATCATGCCATCACTCTGTTCCTAACCCTGCAAGAGCACCTCATTTCACTCAGTAAAAAACCCCAAAGTCCTCATAAACTGTTCTGTATGATCTTCTTCCCCATCGCTTCTTGAGCTTCATCTACAATTTCCTTTGCTCATTCCGCTCCAGTCATGCTGTGCTCCTCGTCTTCCTCAAACACTCCAGGCACACAAACACTGTAACCCCTGTCCTCCGCACGCTCCTTCCATCTAGAATGCTTTCCCAGATAGCATCATTTCTCAGCATGTTTTCTCAGATGTTACCTTGTCAATGAGGCCCACACCAACCATCCTATTTAAAGTTGTAGCCCCCACCCCTTCTTCCCCTTGACTTGCTTTCCTCTTTCTTTCTTCTATATAATTATCAATTTCTAAAGTATTGGGTTTTGCTGATGTATAATGTTTATTGTTGTCATCTGTCAATCTCTGATAGACTATAGACTGTAGTGCCATAGGACAGGCAGGATCTTTGTTTTAATCAATAAGGTATCCCAAGTGTCTAGAGCATTGCCTGGCACATAGTAGGTATTCAATATACATTTATGGAATTTAACTGAACTGGAAGGAATAGAGTCTCAAACTCTCAGGGATGCAGACACACAAATTCTACCTAGTCTTAGCTCATGATCAAACTGAAGAAGACCTTCCCTGACCACCTCATCAAAATCAGGTTCCTTGTGCTACACTCTCTCTTATTACGCAGTCAGTTTCTTTCCTAGCACTTATCACTATTTGTAGTTATGTATTTATTTGTGTGATTTGTTAGTTAATGTCTAAATAATGACCTCCATGCTGGCAAGGGACACGACTGATTCCCTCACATTATATTCCCAGCATCTTGTGATCCAATACTCTGCACATCATAGGTATGCAGCAAATATTTGATGAACTCATTTATTCATTCATCAAACATATTGAGTGCCTATTGTACACCGAGCAGTGGTCAAATCACTGGGAATATAGATACGAATATAACAAAGCCCCTTCCCTCACAGAGCTTGTATTCCAGTGGGGAAGAGAAACAACAAATAAGCTAGAATAAGTGACATATCACGTGGTGAGAAGAAAAACAAAGAAGCATAAAGGTTAGAGGGAACATCAATTGATAAATAAATTGTGTTAGGAGGTTGAGTCTAGCCAACAGATTTCCACTAGACCAGCTTTGGACAAGAGATGTCCTTTCTCTAAAGCTTTGGGGGTGGTTGGGTGAGGGTGAGAGAGGTGGTTAAGCGGAAAAAGCAGAAAGGTGGGCTAAGAGTTGAGTAGAAAACAAGCCAATTGGGAGTCCCAAAATGCACTGATATAAAGGGAGAAAATGCAAGGATGAAAGCTCACATTGGACTTGGTACATGATGTACTTGATTAAAAGAAGTTGGCATCCAGAACCAGGATTCCAGGAATCAGAGATGTGAGGATCAGAGTGAATGGGGAGCAAAAGAGGTTAGGCCACTTATAATTATATCAATATTCTCAATTTCCCAGTGCTTTATGTGACCTCAGAGAAGCACATCAATTTCTTTATTTACCTGTCTTTGGCCTTTGGATATTCAGAGACATCAAAACCATGAGAACCAATGAAGAACTGCATTTATAAGTGATAAACTTGTTTCCTCTTTAAACAGCCATAGGCTAAAATTTCTTCTGTGGAATTAAATCCATTCCATTAAGGGCTTTCTATGCAAATCTATATCTTTAAGAGATTAAAGATGCAATTTAGACACACATTTTAGGAGCTGAATGCACGAATCATTATTTTAGTACATATTGTCCATTAATCTACTGTTCATTTGGGAACCTGTTTGGAATTTGGCTGCATGCTAATTAGCAGGATTCTGGTGCTGAGCTGTTTCCTGATTAAATGTCCTTTAGAATCAGTAAAACGTCAGGAGAGATTATGGTGATGTGGGATTAGCCCCATCGAACCAAATAAATGAGTGTGTTCCCTTCTTAAACTGTCACGTTGCAAGAGCTGATGAGAGAAGCAATTTCTCAGTTGCTGTTGCAAAGTTGTTTTTTTGGTACGCTTTTTTTAATAGTGAGATTTTTTTTTTGCTGTTTGCCTACCAATTAACAGAGATATTGGGGAATGACTGCCCGGGTAAGACGATTTTGACAAAGACTTGATTACGGTTTAAAATCTCCATCCTGAATCACTCTCATGTAAAATGAGTTCAGGTTGTGTTGGATGGAAATTAGTATCCTGTTCTTTACCAGGAACAAGTAAGTCAGAATTAGCATTTAATGTTTCTCTGTGACTTTGCAATAAATAGTAATTAACGAGGGCAGAGAGAGAACAGGAGGCACACTAATACTCTAAAATTGTATTGGCAAAATTAAATGCTTCACACTCAGTTTAAAACACAGGCACACAAGCCAAGTTGTGTTGGGGGAGGGGATAAATAATGGAGCTGCTAGAGAGGCTTCCTGAACAGAGTGGAACAGTTGACACAGCCACAAGTAGGACTTCTCAGACACATCTGGCACATTAATGAGAGTGCAATTAGATTGAAAAGGGCTGGTTGATAATCCCAGGAACAACCAGAGGATTTTAGGAGATAAAGGAAACATGAGGTCTCTGATTCAGCAATTGCTTTTTAATGGGAATAGGACAATTGTTAGGCAGTGACCTATTGGAGCCATGGTGTGGATCTGCCCATTGCTTAGGTCTTGGAAACCAGACTTGGTTTTTAAGATTATATTAATTCTAACTTTCTCCTCCAGAAGCCCATAATTCACATTGGGTGAGAATTCATATGGAGTGAGAATAATAATATTGCTAATAAAGTTATTTTTATTATTAATAGCTAACAATTATATAGTGCTTACTATATTCCAGGCAATCTTCTAAGTGCTTTGTAAATATTAACTCTTTTAATCCTTGCAAGTGCCCTGTGAGGTAGGTATTATTTCTTTCAAATGAGGAAACTGAGGCACCAGAGAGAGGCTAAAACCAATATGTAACTGATAAATGAATTCATCAATAAGGCTGAGTAAAATGCAGGCTCTCTGCCTTCGGAGTCTTGGCTCTTGATACACTATCCCAATGCTCCTACAAGTCCTATGAAACTCAGAAGCTTGTACGATGGTGGTGAGGCACAGGGGCTTTAGGCAAACTGCTGAGTTCCATGGCTAGCTCCACCCTTGGCTTGGTACTGAACACAGTCCTGGATTTGAGAAGCTCAATATCTCCTGCCCTCTCCTCTAGGACCCAGTAGAGGTGTGGGATACAGATGCAAATATGGGGAGGCTTTTAAGTTCTAGGGGCAGGTTGTATCCAAAAAAGCTCAGGGCCTGCAGGAAACCTCTCCTCGCCAGTTTAGCACCTTCACTACCCCTTTAGCCCCCATCCATGCAGAAAGGCAGCAGGAGCCTGGAATCACACAGGCCTCGATGGAAATCCTGGCTCTGAAATGCACTGACTTTGTGAACTTGAACAAGTAAATAATTTCTCTTAACATTAATTTTCCATCTGTGAAATAGAAAAAGAATTCTTTTGTCTGGATTTGAGAGTTTATTGCCTGTATGTCAAGGAAGAGCTGTACTTCTCACAGTTCCCTGGAAGGGGAGAAGCAACAACTTAGGCTTCATGATCAAGAAGGTAAAATCAGAGGAAGGTGGTGCTGTTGAATGAGCATCTCAGCAGCTGACTTAAACAGTAACCAAAATGACTGCCTGACTCAGGGGCATAAGGTTTTGATTCAAACACACCTCACACGTCCCAGGCACAGGCTAGACATTCTACATGGCTCATCCCATTTCATTCTCCCAGTAGCCCCAGGAGTTGTGTTGTTCTATACCCACTTCACAGGTGAATAAACTGAGGTTCAGAGACTTTAAGTAAACTGTCCCAAAAGTCGGGCTTCTTTGAATCCTTGTTCCTGTTATGGGTTTACTTTCATCCCCCCAAAATTCATATGTTGAAGCCCTAACCCTTAGCACCTCAGAAAATGATCATATTTGGAGACAAGGACTTTAAAGAGGTGATTAAGTTAAAATGAGGCCATTAGGGTGGAGCCCTAATCCAGTCTGACTGGGGTTCTTATAAGAGGAGGAAATTTGGAATCACAGGGAGACACCAGGGATGTGCGCACACAGAGGGAAGAACATGTGAGGACAGTGAGAAAGTGGCCATCTACAAGTCAAGGACAGAGGCTTCAGAAGAAGCCAAACCTGGCAACACCTTGATCTCGGAATTCTAGCTTCCAGAACTGTGAGAAAATAGATTTCTGTTGTTTAAGCCACCCAGTGTGCTATTTTGTCATGGCAGCTCAAGCAAACTAATACAGTCCCTAAAGGCTCATGGTCCCCTCCATCGTCCCCTCCCTCTAGTATGTTTATGCCTCTCAGCTGGAGCAGAAGCTTGCAGGAATCTCAAGGGAATGGCTCCAGCAGTTAACATCTTCCAATCTTGGGACATAATTTACAGTTCTAGCAGTCGGAACATCCTGCTCTTCAGCACTTTGTATACTGCGTCTCAGCTGAGCGAGGGGGACTTGGAGGAACCAACCAGATGAGAGATGGGAGGGGCGTGTCAGAGACAGAAGAGGCAGTGTATACTAAGGCAGAAGAGCAAGCAAAAGCATAATGAGTTCGGAGAAGTACAAACCGTTCTTTATGGCTGGAGCAAGTGTCTCATGAGGTGGAGAAAGGTGATGGGTTTGGAAAATAAACACCAGCACACCCCTGATTCAAGCTTGTACGAAGCACAGCAAAACACGTTCCCTGTAAGAACTTCATCAAGATCACAAGGGTGCTTCTATAAAATTGCCCACATTTTGTGTTTAGTGTGTTCAGGCTTTTGTTTTGTTTTGTGTTTATACGTAAGACATTTTGTATAAAATGTCATCTGCTTAACAACCAATGGTTAGCATTTCTATGAACAAATAAAGAGGCAAAAAACACACCAGTAGCAAAAACTAATAGTTACTCTAGTGTCAGAATCTAGAAGGAATCTGCACTAACTATGAATAAATGGAATCTGGGAAAATCCATGAGTTGTTGGCCCTGAGCATTGCCCTGCTGCCTGTGAGAAGTACAGAAGACAAAAGACATTTTGTCCCGTCACCACAGCCTTCTCCTTGATTTGGAGGCCTCGCATCTTAACAGATTAGAAAATGACACAGGTGCTGCCTTCCGTGGGCTCCTGAATGTGGTTTCCCTTCTTCCCCTCCATGCCCAGGATACACACACGTACACTTACCTACACACTGCTTTCCTGTGCCTGTGCAGAGAGCACGACTCCCAAGAATGACAGAGCAGGAAGTCAGGAAGGGGACAACCTGGCTGTGGTGGTGCATCTGGTGAAGTGTGATTCCTGAAAGCGGAGTGCCAACCGAGGGGTACCAGACATCAGCGTCCATTATCACTCACCCTACTGAGCAGGGAGCAGGGCTGAGGGAAATCTGTGCCAGTCGTCTGTTGGGTTGTGCTGAACGGGATCAGTTCTTCATTTGATGCTGAACAGAAAGAAAACCCCAGCGTGCGAGCCCTGATGTTTAAAAATACCTCAGAACATTGAGAGGGAATCACAATCTTTCAGACTCCAAATACCAATAAGCTTTTGAAAATAATTTACTCTAGAAAGTAGAAAACATTTAGAAAACTGCCATTGTTCTCCATAGGATATAAGAAGCCTCTATTGAAATTAGTTGGAAAGTAATAAGCATAATGAGACTAAAGGCTGTAAGAAATAAAATTTTAAAAGCACAAAAAGTGAATGGAATAAATTAGAAATAACTTGGTGAAATATGGATAGTTCAAGGAAACTCAATTTCTACCCCAGAATTAAGAGGTGACCAGGACTGTGGCGTATGTGGTGATGGTGTTAACCAGACCTGTGGTGGGTCATTTTGCAGTTTATATGTATATCAAAGCTTTATGTCATACAACTTGAAACTAATAGAATGTTATATGTCAATTATATCTCAATAAAAAATGAGAATATCAAGGAAAGATGAATATTGCTAGATGTTTGGTGATATTAAGACATTCATGTTAAATGTTTAGGTCAGCAGACCTTTCCTATAAAGGGCCAGACGGTAAACATTTTAGGCTTCGTGAGTCTACAGTCTGTTGCAGCTATTCAACTATGTCATTGTAACCTGAAAGTAGCCAAAACAACATATAACAAGTGGCTTGGTTCCAATAAAATATTATTTACAGAAAAAGAAATAACCAGGAATCAATAAAAAGCAAAATTAACACTAGAGAAAATGTGAACCTTGACAGGCTTCTACAAAATCTAGAGAAAAAGAGAAGAAAAGGATAGAGGATGGGAGATACAGAAGAAGCAAAATAGAGATTGAAACTATAAGACCTTAGCATTGTGGAATAAGAAACTAGAAAAATTGGACAAGATGGAAAAACAAAAATCACAGCTGAAGACACTTTGTAGAGATGGGAAAAAAGAAAATATCCTCCGTGTAGAGATTGAGAGAATTCACTGCGGTCAAAGCTAAATTAAGAAGAAATGAGGGGCCGGCCCAGTGGCCAAGTGGTTAAGTTCGCACGCTCCGCTTCGGCGGCCCAGGATTTTGCCAGTTCGAGTCCTGGGTGAAGACATGGCACCACTCACCAGGCTATGCTGAGGTGGCATCCCACATGCCACAACTAGAAGGACCCACAACTAATGCACAACTATGTACCGGAGGCCTTTGGGGAGAAAAAGGAAACATGAAATCTTTAAAAATAAATACGAAAAAAAGGATTCAGGGTTGGCCTGGTGGCGCAGCAGTTGGGTTCGCACGTTCTACTTCTGTGGACCGGGGTCCACTGGTTGGGATCCTGGGTGCGGACATGGCATTGCTTGGCAAGCCATGCTGTGACAGGCGTCCCGCATATAAAGTAGAGGAAGATGGGCACAGTTGTTAGCTCAGGGCCAGTCTTCCTCAGCAAAAAGAGGAGGATTGGCAGCAGATGTTAGCTCAGGGCTGATCTTCCTCCAAAAAAGAAAAAAGAAAAAACAGATCCATGTGTATTCTGACAAAACTTTCATATTACAAAGACAAAGAAATTTATTTAAGGATCCAGGCCAAAAAAAAACCTAAATGAAAGGAAATAAAGGGGAAAAATTAATTATAAATGAACAAAATCAGACTGAATTCAAACTTCTGCATTAATAAATGTCAGACAATGGAGCTCTGTTCATGGAATTTCAAAGGGAAAAATATAGCCAGAGCCAAGTTGATTACATTCTGGTGTAAGGCCTACAGTACAAAGGTTAAGGGCCCAGGATTTTGGAGTCAGCCAGCCAGGATTTAAATCCTGGCTACCCCATTGATCACCGTGTCGTCATAGGACGGTTGTCTCAATTAAATGAGAGAATGCACACAAAGTGCTCTGAACACTCGCTAGAGGCTGTTTTGACTTGATAAATTCAGTTGAAGTTGGAATTTGAACTCAGACCTGCCTGAATCTGGAATCAGGCTTGCACACCCTGTCCTCCAGTCCTGACCTCTCTGACTCGATGCTGGGAGTTTGGCACCTGCTTCTGTGATTAGAATCACAGGGCCTGTTGCCGCTGCCAGAACCCATTCTCACACTGAAGCTGCTAACGGCTTTTTGAAGGCCCTAGGCTAATGTAAAGAATATGGAAGAAAGAAAATACCTTTTTCAGAGGATCTGAAGGATTTCATAGGTTATATACACCATTTACCATTTAAATTGGTCAATGTCCAAGTTCAACACTCAGAAAATTTTCCCACAGTCTCCTTCCCTACTATCAGCATACAGTCAAGAAGGGGAAAGAGGGTTTCTAGTGCCATTTTGTTCAGAGGCTTTATGTCATATTTGGTAACTCCTAGCAGCTCTGAAAAATAAATGTTATGAATGTGGAAATATCAATGGATCTGGGATTTTGTTACTGCATTGTTGTCATTTCTCAGAGGGTCAGAAGGTTTTATAAGCCTGTCTCTCCTAAGAGGGCCTGGAAAGAAATTACAGAAAGTGTAGAAGGCAGGAGCTACTTCCACTTTAGCTCATTTCCAGATCCGAGCTAATATCAGATCTTCATATGATTATTAATGTTTCTTGAGAGTGCTACTTCATCAGTTTCTCTTCCCTGCCTAGGCCTTCAGCAGCTGATATGGTCATCAGCTACCCAGCTTGTGGCCCTGCATACCTATGCCTTACCTATTCATGTGTCCAAAGTGACATGAAGCTCAGGAGGCCATATTTTCTGATTTGTGATATCATCTTTAGGAAAAGTTTTATGAGGTATAAACAAAGCAAACTAGTTACAAATCTAATGAATCATTTTTATTTGAAGAGAATAAGATCACATGACATTAGAACGCCTCTGGAAAACCCAAGACATATATCTCACAACTTGCTTGACTTTTGATAGGTAAAAAGGAGATAGAAATTCTTACCAGTAGCAGTTTGGTTGCTAGAAACAGAAACTTCCTTTTGTTAACATAAGCAAAAGAAATATTTTTGAAAGGATATGGAATGACATATAAAATTGAGGTAAAATAGAACTTCAGGAAGAAGCAGAACCAAAAATTAATGAGAGTTACAGAGACAGAGAGTGGGAGGAAGGGAAGAAGGGAGGGAAGGACGGGTGGAGAAAGTGATAGAGTTAATTAGACAAGGTGGTCACAGCATAGGCTAAGGGAGGGGATGGGATATTGATAGTAGTCCATGATCCCAGAGAAGAATGTATTTATATATAAATGGAAAACGGTTACTGGACAAACAAGGATAAGTGATTTTCACTAACAAACAAAGCATTCCTAAAGTACTCATGAGCAGTAGATGACTCCCTGATTGTCACATGCACAAGTAGTGCTCAATGCAATTCCTGCTTGGGGACTTCACTAAATGTCATCTATTTGCACTCAACACCCATTTCTATCACCTTCTACATTCTTTCCTGTGCTGCAGTACTCCCCATAATTGAGAGGGCTAAAAAGAACATTTCCAAAACTCCCTTGACACCATGGTTCTAGAACTGATTTAAGTTCCATCAGCGAGATGCAGTTTCATGAGATTTGAAAGGCAGAAGGGGTGGTGAAGGGCGGCAGGGACATTTCATATAGTTATTTATTTTCCTGCATTAGTAGCAACTGCAGGCCCTGGCAGGCATTAATCTTTCCAGTGGCCAGAATGCACTTTGCACTGCCTAGTCACCAACCTCATGTCAGGGGCACTGAGACATCAGCCAGAATTTCCTGCAGTTCCCTCATCTCTGGACTACATCTGCTGAGGGCTGACCCTGAGCCTAGCAGCCGACACCAACCTCCATTCTACTAGCCCTTGCAATAATTCTGTGGACGTCTAATTTCCTATATTAAAGTCCTTTCTAGTGGAGATACTTAAAGCAGTTTCTGTTTCCTGCATGCACCCTGAATGATACAGGCATCAAAAACTCCTTCAATATTGCTATCAATTTAACTTCAAGCTTTATTGCACATTCTTTCAGCGCAATGATGTTGATTGACACTCTTATGTCTCCTTTCCTTGCACAGATGGCAGAGTTTTGTTGAGTTGCTGAGCAGAGCTTCCTCTGACTTGTCCTCTGATTTGTCTACAGGTGAGTTCAGTTATTTTGTCATTTTGTTCCCTGAGAGAACCCCTGTTATCCAGAACTGTTGTTGACTATGCCGCTTTGCTTCAGTGGTTTCCTTGTTGGGTTTCGTCTCATCACTCCCAGAAATGTAAATACCTCACTGGTGAAGAAAAACTATGAGTGATGATTGCCTTAATGGCTGTTCTTTTAGGCAAGTTGGATCATAAAAGGCATAATTCTCCAAATATTATTATATCATGAAGCATTCTCTGGTGATAGCCCTTTGATATGTACACTTATAGAAGAAGTTGGTATTATTTATTAGAATTTCAGTCAGATAGTCCCTTAGGTCTAGGAATCCCACAGCTAGGTACTTATCTTACTGATATCTCACAAAAAAATTCTCCCAGATTTATATACACGTTTAGTGCAGGAATTTCTTTTTGCTAAATGTGTTAAAAAATGAAAATAGTAAAAAGATCCTTCAGGGGCCATTTAATTAAATTACAGTCTATTCAATTGATAAAACTATGCAGCTGTAAAATAATATGGTTGGCCTGATACAGGAATATTTCCAAGACATATTATTAAGTGAAATTATAAGGATAAATTGGGCAAAATATTTAGCAATTAGCAAGTTGTAAATGTGACAGGTGAAAAAATATGCATTGGTCTTAATCTGCTGTTGCAGTTTATTTACTACACTCATCAACTGTTCACTGATTCCCCTTGGGATCAAAATACAAGGTTCTGAGAGTTTGGGGTTGGGGGTTGGTATATTAGTTTGTATTCCAGCAGAAAAAGAGAAACCTTACAAGGTATTTCAAACACAGGGACTTTACAACAGGGGGTTGGTGGTTGGTTATGCCGGATTGGACGACTGATAGTGAGGGTGTTCATTTCCCTAAGGCTGCTGCAGCAAATTAGCACAAACTTGGTGGCTTAAAGTAATAGGTATTTATTCTCTGATAGTTCTGGAGACTCGAAGTCTGAAATCAGTCAGATCAGCAGGGCCACAATCCCTCTGAAGGCTCTAGAAAAAGTCCTTCCTTCCTCTTCCAGCTTTGGGTGCCCCCAGCATTCTTTGGCCTGTGTCCCTGTAACTCCAAACCCTGCCTCTGTTCACATGGTCTTCCTTCCTCTGAGCCTCCTTCGTGTCTCTGCATCCAAATCTCCCTCTCCTTTTGGTTATAAAGACACTACCCTTCATTGGACTTAAGGCCACCCTAATCCAGAATGACATCATCTTAACTTGATAACATATAAAAAGACCTTGTTTCCAAATAAGGTCACATCGACAGGTACTATTGGTACCTGTGGTGGGGGGGGGGGGGTGTCACAGTTCAACCCCCAACAGAGAGGTAACTCAGAGATCAGTAGCTGTAGGAAGCAGCCATTGTCTTTAGGGCTAAGAGGACATAAAGAAAGGCATAGTATTAGCAGAATCGAGGAGCTAGTGCTACCACACAGCTAGTTCTAGGATCTCCAAGAACATGACAAGCAGCTGGAGATACGGTTTTGGAGGCCATGTGACTGCTTTTGGGAACACCACACAGTTTGAGGCTCAGTCCTTCGGCCGCAAAGGTGGCTGGTACTTGCATCTCTGACAGAGCACCATGTGGTCAATGCTGCCACAGCTGAAGGAGTGTCCTGTGGCTGTTCATTTGACTTCTGAGTTTTCATGCATGGCTAGTGCTGACAATATTGAAAAGCCTTATAGTAGTAGCTCTTCCCTACTGCTGGACAGACACTGACAAACTCCGAAAACCATAAGAGTGTAGTTCTATCTCCTTACAAGTGTCTCCTGTTGCTGGAGCTATGATGATTGCCTGCTCTTAGGCAATGAGTGAGCCATTTAATTTGCCTGTTCTCAAGCCCAACAGGTAAATGTTATAAAACGAAAGAAGGTGCATCATAGAGAAACTAAAGAAAACCACTCATTATGTGTGGGTAGAACTGTGAATTTTCTCATCCCTGGGGTCCATTCTCACTCAAAGATTCTATGATGACTTGATTAAAATGACTCATTTTCATTTGTACTGCCTTATATTATAAACTTTATCTCATTTGGAATCAGGAAAATCCTATGAACTTCTTTGTTAATGCACGTTTGATTATCACGTAAACACTTAATGCTGTGACTTAGACTAATGACTAGAATGGGCTTGTTTACAGCAAAACTTCCTGACAAGAGCAACTAGAAGAACAGATAAAATGCAGAATAACACTTCTTTGAGGCCTGTTATTTGGAATTCAAATCAAACTATCAGACAGGAGGGAGGGGGAAATCCTCTGTAGAAGAAGATAACATCATACAAAATCTCTAGAATTTTTTATAGAAAATTCCCAGCATTCAATTAGAAATGGCCATGAATAATGCAAAACAGGACATGGATTTTCAAATAACTATAATTAATACATTCAAGAAAATGGATGACAAGATGGAGACTTTTCAGAAGATAATTTGGATCTATAAAAGGAATCAAATGGAATATCTAGAACTAAAAAATATAAACTAAATTTTTAAAACTCAATAGATGGGTTTAACAGAAGATTGGGCATAGCTGAAGAGAGGATTAGTGAACTGGAATATAGTTCAGTAGAAAATATCTGATTGAAGCATGAATGAGAAAAGAGGATGAAATATACAAAAAATGTGTACAAGAGACATGTAGGAAATGCTGACAATACCCAGCACACATGTAACTGAAGTCGCAGAAGGACAGGAGGAAGAGAATGGAGCTGAAGCACTATCTTAAACAATTACAGCTGACAAATTTCTGAAAGTGGTGAAAGAGTTCAAGCCACAGATCTGAGAAATGCTATGAATTCCCATTAAGACAAATAAAAAACAGCTTAGAGCCCACCAAACGTGGCATGGTCTAAGTTCTAAAGTGGTATTTCACAATAATGAAGTGTGGGCCCAACTTTGCATCTCTTCACTGTGGGGCCTGTGAGTGAGGGAGAGGAAGAAGCAACAATCATGGAGCAGGGCTATAGCATGGCTGCTGATGGGGGATAATCAGGAGGGAATGAAGGTAGCCTCAGAGGTTCACTGATCCCCTCAAACATTTCTTGAAGATCTATACCTCAAGATGTCACAGAAAAATGGCTAAGAATTTGGCTTCCCTTTTAATACCTATAGTAATTCCTACTTAGAACTACATATACAAAGGGACAGAAAACCCAACTCAGCTGGTACAGACAATGAAGAGATTTACCAAACCACAGCACTGGGATGGGGGAGGAGTGGTCCCCACAAAGCAAAATATAGTTGCTAACAGTAGAAGTGGGTAATCACCAGAGGAGGAACAAATGCTGGAAGCCAAAAAAAAAAAAAAAAACAACTGAGATCACATGGCATGGCAATTGACCCGCTTCTCTTCCCTTTTCATCCTGGGTCAGCTCAACTCTCTTCTCAGCTGTTGCTTGAATGCACCAAACACCCCTTCCTTGAGGCCTTTGCTCTCCCCAGAGCTTTATCCTGGAATGCTCTTTCCCCAGACATTTGCATGGCTTTCTCCCTTGTTTCTCTATTCATGGCTCTATTTAAATGTCACTTCAGAGAGGCCTTTGGTGAATTCCCTATCAAAAATAGCAACTGTATTTCTATCTACCCCCATAATTGGCTTTGGTTGTGTTTATAGCATTTGTCCCTATTTGACATCATTTTATGTCTCTGTTTGCTCTCACCACTGGAATGTACTCTCCATGAGAATTTTCTCTCTTGCTCATTGTTGTATCATGGTGCCTAAAACAGTGCCCAGCATGTAGTAAGCACGTAACAAATGTTTGTTGAATGAATGAATGAGTTAGAATCCGAGACCTAACCCCACCATTCTAGTCTTAAGCAGGGAACTGAAGCCTTTATTGCCTCTGTTACCTCATCTGTCAAATGGAGATGCTTTCTACCATAGAGCATTATTCTTCAAGTAAGAAAACTTGTGGGAAATGTCTGGCATGTATAGATATTTGATATATATTAGTTTCCTCATGAAGCTTCATTCAGTGGGCCCAATGAGGCCAGAAGCCTTTATTTGAATCAGTTGTTGTGGACCCTGGCTTTACCTTAGGATTACCTAGGGAATTATTCACACTCACTGAGCTCAGTTCTCACCTCCAGAGTTTCTGATTTAATTGTCCTGGTGTGACACCCAAGCATTGGCAATTTTTAAAGCTCCCCAGGTGGGTCTGGTATGCAGCCAGCACTCAAGACCACTAATTTCCAGTCATTAGTGGGCTTATGGTAGGGCTGGCTGTGTAACCATCAGACTCATGGAAGCATTGTAAAACCTGGCCCTTCCAACACCTGGAAATCTCTAGAAGCCAGCTTGGCTTATTTTCTCCAGTACAAACCTTCAACTGGCAGACTACACAGATGGTTATCATTTATCCTTCCTGCTGTGCTAGAAAGAAAAAAAAAATCAGCTCTGCCTCAAATTTTTCAAACGATTTTTACATGTGCAAACCATGACCTGTTTCCATGCTTGTAGATGTTAGGGGGAGAAAGGGAAGCCAAAAGGAGACCAGGGAGACTAGTGTGTATTTTCTTCTAAAGAAACTTTTAAAAGTGCAGAGAAACTGGCCTGGGACAGGGTCTAGGATCTAGATCTTATACTAACAGGGATGATGCATGTGAACAGTGCCCGGGACAATTCCTGGCCCATCGTAATTAACGTTCAATTAAGCAAACTAGACTTGCCTAAGGTGTTATGATAATAATGACACAGCAACAAACAATGAATCCTTTTTTGAGCATCCTCCCTGTGTTAAGTATTTTAGGTAGGTAATTTTTTTTATCTCCACAACATTACTGTAAATCACTGGTTTTCTCCCCTTTCACAACTGGCAAAATTAGGAGCTGAAAGCTTGCAGCTGGGAAAGGGAAGACTCAAGATTAGCATTCAGGGCTGACACCAAAGTTCATCTTCCTGCCTGTATACTATATACTGTTTCTAGAATCCTCTTAACTCTCGAACTCTATGACTCAGAATAGCTTGAACCTTTCTCACCTGCAGTAAACAGGAAGCTTTTCCTTCATGTACTGAATGAAAAAGCAGAGGCCAGTGCTACCCGGTGATGATCCATCCCCAAGACAACTTAAATTTTCAGTGGATTAAATCAGATCTGCCTCAGAAGGGCTGCCCTACCTGGCTGCCATCATGATCCTCCTTAAGCATCTATTAAGTTTTACTCTATATAGCATGTGGGTTAGGTGTGGGAAGATAAAGAAATGCAGAGGAAAATCTCTCCTCTCCAAGGGCCTAAAAAGGAATTGGAGAAACAGAACTATATGTTCAGTGTTTTTATTTTCTAAACTCCAAATTAGGGCACATGGTCATTCACTCAGTCAACAAGCATACATTGAGCACTTATTCTAATGCTGGGACTGGGGCTTCAGAGAAGATTATGAAATCACATTGTCCCTACTCAGAAACAGTATGTATTTGTTAGTGGCATATTTGAATTATGCACTAAATATTGATGCTCACAGAAATCTGTGCTGTGTGGTTGTCACACGGATTTGTAAAATACAGTTGCCAAGTCTGATGAAGGTCCTGAGTGGTGAATGAATGATGCCCACAATAAACCTTACAGGATTTCAGCAGAAAGTCTTCAAATCTTTTTCCCACATCCTAAGGAAATTCTTCTGTTTGTGAAGATAGCAGCCTGAGCAAGAAGGATCTGGGCACTAGAATCCCTGGGTGAGGGGTGCTGTTCAGACGTCATCCCATTCAGAACCTCTGACAATTGAAAGGAGAGGGAAGGTAGAAGAGAGAGGTTTTGCCTGATCTTTGAGGCATACACCTGTGTGGAGAGATGGGGAAGAAATGCCTGGTTTTCTGTTAAGAGGTGGGGCCATGGGAAGAAGCTGCTGCCCACTCCCCAAACTGTGCAAGTCCTCCTGATTCAGGGCAGTTCTACAGGCTCTTGTCTCGGCTGATCAGGAACTCTCTGCTCCTTGTGAACACCCACCATCGCCTTTGCCTGGAAATTTCTATTCATCCTTTGGATCCACAGTTTAAGTGTCACTTCCTCCAAGAAGCCTTCTCTGATTCTCCACCGCTCCCACCCCTACCCTAAAACAAAATATTTTCACATCTTCTTTTGTTGTGTTTATGGTAGCGTGTAATTAAATAATAATTTTGAGTAATTGTTTAGCACCTACCTCCCCTTTGTCAGCTCCATCAGGGCAGGAACCAGATCTTTCTGATCTACCTCCATATCTCCATCACCTAACACAGTGCCAACCACATAGAAGGGCCTCAACATTTTATTTGCCTGGGTGTAAGTGTTACAATGAAGAGACCAAACTTAACCCTTCCATTTTTTCTTTCTTGCCCAGGAAAGAAAGGAAAGGAAACCTCTGCAACTCCAGTGCAGCCTGACATTCCTGAGATGCCTCAAGGCACAAGTGAACATATGGTATGCACCCGGGTGTGTGGAGCTTGGGGAAGAGCTTCACCTGTCTTTGCCTTCTATTCTCTGATGCTGGGTAGGGTCCTTCCTTCTGGGTCCGTCCTTCCTTCCTTCCTTCCTACCTTCCTTCCTTCCTACCTTCCTTCCTTCCTCCTTCCCTCCCTCCCTCCCTCCCTCTCTCCCTCCCTCTCCCTCTCTTTCTTTCCTTCTTTCTTCCTTTCTTCTTTTCTCCCTTTCTCCCTCCCTCCCTCTCTCTCTCTCCCTCCCTCTCCCTCCCTCCCTCCCTTCCTCTCCCTCCCTCCCTCCCTCTCTCTCTCTTTCTGTCCTTCCTTCTTTCTTTTTCAAAATTGGCCCTGAGCTAACATCTGTTGCCAGTCTTTTTTTTTTCCTTCTCCCTAAAGCCCCCCAGTACGTAGTTGTACATAGTTGTGTATTTTAGTTGTAGGTCCTTCTAATTCTGCTATGTGGGCCACAGCCTCAGCATGTCTTGATGAGTGGTGCTAGGTCTGCACCCAGTATCTGAACCAGCAAAACCCTGGACCGCTGAAGTTTAGCGCACGAACCTAACCACTCAGCCACGGGGCTAACTCCCCTTCTTGGTTTTTTATTTCCACCCACTGCCTTGACATCACACTGTCTTTGACTTTGAGAGTCTCCTCTGGCAGAGAAGGGAGGTAGAAAACTCCTCAGGTGTGGGCTGGTTCCTGTCTGAGCTGATATGCCTGCAGAAACGTCTCTCCACCACCTGGTGATGGGCTTGGCACCTGCCCCAAGAAATTGGACCTGTAGCATGTGCACTAGTTCTGAAGCCTGTGACCAATCCTCCCACTGCCATCAAAATAAAGTGTGGTTCTGAGACCTATTTCAACATCTTAAATTCAGCTTCCAGAAACTGAGGGCGACCTTTTTCCCAGACATCACATTTTAAAATGTAATGTGCTCTTTGACTTAAAAAAATATCTGGCAAGCAGTTGAATTCTGTTTTAATATTCCATCCACTTAGCCAGGAAAAGATACAGACAGAATTGAAAAGCAGCCTGAGTTTTTCTGTCGTTGTCGTTTTTTAAATGCCCGGATTTTAACATAATTCATCTTAAAATGACGGGACACCTCTTCATGCACTTGACACTTTGAAATATTTTAGAAAATAGTATCCATTTTGGCAAGCCTCTTGCCATGCAAGACAACAGCAAATGCTTTTGTCATTGAGTGTTGTCTGTTCTCATTGAATGTGAATAAGATTATAGAAAATACACCTTGCTCTTTTATTTTGCCTCTTTTTTGAAGATTTTATGGCATCTCTGCAGTAATTGATTTGTGTCACATTCCTGCATAAGTAGGATTCATTGTCCCACTTTTTAGAAAGGGGAATTGAAGCAGAGGTGTGGTAAAGAAACTTTCCTATTGTCCCAGGGAAAATCATTCATGCATTCACTTGTTCATTCAGTAAACATGTCTTGAGAACCAGCTATGCCCTGGTCACTAACCAGACCTTGAGGATACATGAATGACTATCTCAC
>NC_060284.1:0-13095 GCF_021613505.1 Equus quagga | reverse complement strand
TTCTAATAAATGATTACAACAATCCACAATAAGTGCTGAGGTGGATAAAGGGGCCTCAAAGAATTACCCCTCAGCCAGCTTGTCTGTAAGAGAAGGCTTCCCACAAGAAGCGAAATATGAGTTGAATCTTGAAGGATGAGTAGGACCCCAACCATCCAAGGCATAAGTGGCAAGAAGGGCTTTTACAGCAGAGGGAGCAGCATGCACAAGGCACAAAACAGCTTTGTGTTTTCTGGTTTTATGTGGCTGGAGAGAAAGATGTACATGTAGGAGTAAGAAGATAGGCAAGAACAAGAACTTGAATGGTCTTACGTGCCAATCAAGGAATGTGGACTTCCTCCTGACACAGTGGGACCAAAAAAGTATAGAGTGTGTTAGTTAGTTAGCTAGTTACTCACTTACTTAGTTCAGCCTAATTCAGGTTCATACAAATTCCCCCTTTCCCTGTCTTTAGTGGTCAAAGAGAATGTTGATCTATCTGAAGAAATAGAAAATTATTAAAATCACTTTCTCAGATCCAAGGATCTCTTTGAACTCTCTAAAATCATCCTGCATGCAAATGTGCATTTGCCTGGGTAGACTATCTAAAGTTTCGTTGGATTTCTAAAATGATCCAAAACTCTAAAAAGTATAAGAATCACTGCTCTATTTGCTTTATTTATCTATTTATCTATTTATCTATTTGCTTTCAGCCCTTCCCAAAGTTGATTTTATCTAAGTAGAATTCTTTTATATTAATCTCTTAAAATTTACTGGTTGCTGGTCATCCACGTGGGTACCATTTCATATACCATTCTATTATTTCAAACAAAACAATTCTCCACAGTCCCCAGCAGCAGGTTAATCCAAGTTTGTTAACCAACTGAAAACTTGACTTCTAATTGCAATTACTATTCTTTAGAGCTATGGGATTTTCACACTTTCTATGTGAGAAGTTTGAGACAAAGCTCCTATATTGGAGAAATTCAGGTATTTGAAAGTTGGGGGAACACAGATGGGTTTCAAAACGTTATAGGCATAATTCTATGGTGAATTAGTTAAGATTATTTGGATTGCAATTAAGAGAACAAACTCTGCTAAATTTATTGGACATATAGGAAAGCATATTATGCTACCTAAGCATGGAAATGTAACATGTGACAATGAAGTAAAATCAGGGACTTGAACTTCATCATGATTTCCTATATATTTTCTCTTCTCTCTGCTGTTAGCTTCATACTTTCTCTCTCTGTCTCTCTCTATTTTTCTGGACAGACCAGCTTTTTCTTGTTTCCAGTACACAGTGAAGAAAACCTGTGAGCATTCCTACCTCTCACACAGAATGATCTCTGTTTGTATATCTCTCTGTTTTCATCCCTCACAAATCGTTCCCAAATCACTGGACAATGGGTGTACCAGTCCGTTTGCATTAGATACCCAGTCCTGCACTGTACACTTAGGCATGGCTGTTCTCTCAATAACCATGTGGCTCAGCAGGAGAGATAATTCCTGGAAAAGTGAGGTTGTGAAGATAAAACAATGGATGCCACTCTGTACATGGTAGGTGACAGAATGCCTGCCATGGCTGCCGGGACTAAGTTGTTCGTTATTCTAAAAGCATCTCTATTTTGCATTAGACATGAGATTAGGATACCAAACTGAGCTAGACATAACCTCTACACCTCCTTATAGTTCTGCATCTTCCATTCACTGCGTGATCTCAGTAAGTCACTTCCACTCTCTGGGCCTCAGTTTCTTTAGTTAAATTAACAGGACAGACAGAACTAGAAGTGCTTTAGGGTCCATTATAATAAGCCCACAAATCTAAGACAATGTTACTATTCTTTCAGTCACTCTTTGTGAAGAACCTCAGGCTCATTGTCCAGAGGTTTTCCCACGGAGAAGTTAGAAGCATTTCCTGAAGCCCCTCCTCCAAGGATCCCATGAGTATGTAACATCACGAAAAGCCTCAGCCGGTTACAAAAGCCTTTTCTTTGTGCAAATCAGAAATGCAAACTGATTAAAGTCATGATTTCACCCTTAAAAAAATAGAAACCATTCAACATAGTAATTTACATCCAGGAAGTCTTCACAGATGTAGTCCTACAGCACTGAGGACTTGAAACCCATCCTCCCAGCTTTGCAAAGCCAGACGTTGCAATAAATATTGCTAGTTGTACGGCCTCATCTTTGGCCAAGAGACTGGAGAAGATCTAGGTGGTGAATGTGTTGCCAGTGAGATAGTTGTGTTGTTTTGGTAGAAAACTCTAGAAGAGGATCTGCAGCCAGAAAACCCTACTGCTGAGACTTCAGCCCCCAAAGATCCCCCGAGCTCTTTGAAAATCAGGCCAGTCTCACAGCCTTTCCTGAACCCAGTGATGAAGAACGAGTCTGAAGAATCGGAGACATGGATTGAAAGGTTCAGGAAGCTAGAAGATGCCCTATACTTGTGTGATCTGAATAATGCAGGTGAAGTGCGAAGCTTAAAGCTAATGTACTTCTGTTTGTGATTTAGTCTGAAAGTGGAGATCTCATTTTCTTTCACTTGTTAACAAATACAATTTGTATATAAACCATGTGCCTGGCACTGTGCTGAGCACAATCAGGGAATACAAAGATGGATCAGATGTGTAACCTCCACCAGGTTGCTTAAAGTTTCTCTGTGTCTCTGGAGGAATCCACTCCACCACCTGGTTCTAACCCACAGTCCAATCTTGCAATTCTCCTGATTGACATTTCCAGCATGCTTGCTAACAGATGGAACTCCAAATTTCACAGCAAAGCAAAACCTGGTCCTTGTATACCTGACCGGTCTCTGCTCCTTCGCTTGTTATTCTTTCAGCATACCCTAGACCATCAGAGTGAACAATGTGCCTTCCTCAAACGTGATTTCTCCTGTGGCCATGCCCTCCGTCTTAGCTGTCTGCCTCTCCTCTACCTACCTCACCCCCTGCCAACTCCCCATCTTGTCTAACTGGCTAATTAATGCCTAAACATATTTTATGTTGGGACTGAAGCTCCACTCCTCTGAGACTCCACAGACAGACCTAGGCCCACCTTTATCTGATTTCCTAGAGTTGATTAACATCCAGTATCATATTTAATATATATTTTTCATTTGAGAGCTTGTTACTATCTCACCAGTAGACTATGTTCCCTCTTTATCCCTGACATCTTGAGCAATTCTGTTCAACCCTTTTTTTGAGGCAATAAGTAAACAAATAAATGTACATAAATAACTAAATCCAAGATGGGAGGTGATAAATGCCATTAGGGTGTGCTACGTGGGCATTCAGAGAAAGGAGATTCCTTCCCATGAGGTGATCAGGAAGTCTCTGGTAATGTGGGACTGATCATTAGCGATCAAGGGCAGTTTGTATACAAAGGAATGAAATAGAGCGCCCTTTCTGGCAAAGGCACAGGTTAGCCAAGCAAAGTGTTGTTTATGAAGCCCAATGCAAGGAGTTTGCTTTGTCTAAAATGTAAGGACTATTAAGAAGAATATCAGATGATAAAGGATGGGACCAGATCCAGGAAGATCTTAGATGATAGACCAGGAAATCAAGATTTCATTCACAGATAGTGAGTAGTAGTGAGGGTTTCTAAGCAGCAGAGTGGTTGACCAAGTTGTACTCCAGAAAGTTGGTGTTTCTGTGCAGAATGAAGGAGAAATTGAAAGCAGGAAAAGGAGGAAGGAGGCTATTGCAGTGTCCAACTGAGAGAGGATGTAATCCAGAACCAGGTCAGAGGCCTGCAGAATGGAGAAGGGGAGCACATACAAAAGCACATGGGCTGAAATTGTTGTACTTAATCACACGCTGTGGTTCATGAAGACTTAGTGTACTGTATGTGGATCTGAAAACATGAAACTTGTAGAAACAGAGATTAGAGTGGTGGTTTTCACGGGACACGGGGAGATGTTGTTTAAAGGGTACAAACTTTCAGTTATCAGATGAATAAGTTCTAAGGATCTAATGTACAGCACGGTGACTCTAGTTAACAATACTGTATTGTGTACTCAAAAGTTGCTATGAGAATAGAGCTTTAATGTTCTCACCATAACAATGACAACAACAAAATGGTAATTATGTGAGGTAAAGGATATGTTAACTAACCTTATTATGGTGGAAATTTTACAACATATACATGTACCAAATCACATTGTACACATTAAACTTACACAATGTTAGATATCGATTACATCTCATTTAAAAAGGAGTTAATGTGCATATCGGTACACTCTAGAAGTAATCATATAACAGTAACAATGCTTGTCTTTTCATTCTCTCCATAGGTTTTTGTTTTTGTTTCAGTTTGTTTTGAATTTCCAAAGCAGCTTAGTTCTAGATCACATGAAGTATAACTACATTACAATACCCAAGGACTTCTAATAGTTATACCAAAGAGAGGAGAAAATAAAAATTTCAAATGAACAATTCATGTAGCTGAATTAGAAAATTATTTATTAAGCATCTGCTATGAGCCCAGACTGTGCTAGAGGCTGGACCAGGAGGGAAACTAGAAAGGATGGAACATGATCTTTGACCCCGGGGAGATTTTAGATAAGATACAAAGACTGGCAATAATTCAACACCAGTTAAAAAAAAAACAAAAACTGAAAACAGCAGGTAGTAAGGTATTATAATTGAAGACACAAATGACAGTTAAAGAGTCCAAAAGAAAGAGAGAATAGATGAAAAGAAGCTCATCATCTAGTGTGAACTGGGTGCTTAGAGAGGGCTCCATGGAAGAGAAAGCTGGAGCTGAGCCTTGAGGAGAGGTAGACTTTGGATACCTGGGTTGGCATTCCAAGTTCAAAGCCATCTTCTGCAAAGGTGAGAGGACGCGAATGAGTGTGAGGGGGAAGAGAGTGAGCAAGACAGGACTGGACTTCATGTTGGATCGGACAGTGAAGTTGAGACCCTTCTGTGAATCCTGAGGGGTAGGATGGGCATGAATTCTCTACCCAGGGTCCACCAAAGGCTCAACCAGAGGACACAATGAAAGCTGAGATGGATAATACAGGGAAGCTACTAGAAAAATGGAGATCAAAAGGTTATTGAAATAACCATGATTCTAGGTATTAATAGCATGACTATGAGGTTGACGATAGTGTTACAAACAAAAATGAAATAAAACAAAAAGTTGAGTGGAGAGAAAAGACACTTCCAAAGAAACAAATGCTGAGTTGCGATGATGGATGACGGATCATAAACTTTGTTGCTAAGAGACTCCCCAAAGACTAGGACCTTTCTCATACTTCTGAACTGTTCTAAGGAAAAACAGAGTTTTGTTGACTTTGGAGGCAGATTCTAGCAGACTGTAAATGCCTTTCTCATGGCCTCTTCACTATTTATGACTGTTTCCTCTGTTTCTATGAAATTTGTTAGTTCCTCAACCGCCAAGGAATGTGTCAGTGAGATCTGGGAACATCTACAACTATCTTTAATGAGGAAAGAGGATAACTGAGGTCAATTTGTTGGTTTATTAACCACAGTATTTAGCAGACCACCACGGCCCCATTCTAGGCACTGAGCAGATGATACCTGCTGTGCCCACTGATGAATCACTGTCTTTATTATGTGAGAGGAAATATGTAGGCCAGGGCGTTCACCATCCAGGCTGAAGGCAGACCATCCATCATCAAATTAGTGTTTCTTGGAAACTACTCTATGCTTATTCTCTAATGGAGATTGTCAAGAAAATATCCTTGAGGGGAAGGAATAAGGAATGGCTATGAATAACTGATCATGTTTTCTAAAATAAGAGTGGTTGGGATAAATGTTTGGGGGAATAGCAGTTTTGCAATTTTCCCAGTGAACTAAAGGCTAGATAGAAAATATTTTAGAATTCAAAGAGGCAGAGTGCAATGAGAGCTCTCAAGGACATTCTCTGCATGGGTCTGGACTTTACATACACTGCATCACTAACTCCTCACATGGACCACGTGCTGCAGGGATTAGTGTCTTTATTTACAGAGGAGAAAGCTAAGCTCAAAGTGATAAAATAGCAGCCAGTGGGAAGTTGAGCCATAATTCAAGCCCAGTTCTATTAGACTTCCTGCTATCCTAAACTCCCACAGCACACCAGGAAGAGCATGAGGGTTTGCTTATTGATTTGTTGGTTTATTTCTTTGTTTGTTTTTACCAGAAGACTTAGTCCAGACTTCACCAATTGCTGAGTCCTGAGAGCCAGATATTCATATTCTCTGAGTCTGTTTCCTCATCTATAAAATAGAACTGATAATATTAAAACATACCTTCCGGATCTGCGAAAGGGTCAAATGAGGTTTGGAAATTCTTTGTAAACTGTAAAATGAAATGGATGTTAAAGAGGTTCTTCTTATTTCTTTTCTTTTGGCTCTGATGGGACAAGGACAGGCTTTCCAACACTGAGATGGATTGTAAGGGCTACTTTATGCAGCTGTCCTGGGCCTCCCAAAGTGACGGTGAGTTAGGCAGATACAAATTTCAGTGAATGACTTAGGTTTGACACGAGGACTCTCCTCCCAGTGGTAAAACTCAGGAGACAGTAGAAAATACACAAATGCACCAGTGATGATTCCTACATGTATTTTTTAACATTACTTTTAACTTTTAATTACAATATAAAGTAAATGATATATATTTTAATAATTTATTCTTATTAAAATGCCTTATGTATACATTAAATAATCTTGATAACTGTTATATTTATCTTAAAATAATATCTGTATTAATGAATGCTTACTAATTCTGGACACTGTTCTAAGAACTTATTGTTTTATTGGTTTTCATGCAGTTTAATTATCCCTATTTTAAAGTTAAGGAAACTGAGGCTTAAAAAGTTAAAGTCCTTTTCCCAGTCAAACGCTTACTCCAAAGCCCGTGACTTCTATTTTCAGAGGCAGGGTCAGAGGAAATCCAATGTAGGGATTGCAACCTAGGCCAGATCAAGAGCAGCCACACAATTCGGAGAACTTCACAGATGCAGTTGACCACCTCAAAGGAAGATGTCTGTGGGGGAAAGGACCAACATTCTAGCAGGAGCGAGAGACAATAAAGAAACCTGAATAGAATAGGCAGTAAGCAAACTGGAATGGGAAGAGAGGGTTGGGTGGTATGGGATGAGACGGAATAGAACAGAACCAAAAGGAATAAATCATCCCAGGACTGCGCTGTGAAGAACACCCATGCTGAGTTCTTCGGAGGGCGGCATCATGCTCAACAGTCCTTACACTTTAAATACGCCCGGAACTTGCAGCTGAAGCAGGGCCCATGGGTGTTCACTAGATCCTGGCTTAATGGCCTGGCAGGGCTTTTCCACAGAATGACCGGGGGACTGCCTCTGGATCCTCTGAGAAAGATTTTAGAATAATTATTGCAGGCTGCACAAGTACAAGGCAGTAGAAGAGCATGTATCTTTTATCCCCATGAAAGATACCTAAAGCCTTTCATTGGTGCCTGTAGGGTAGCTCTTCTCAATTCAAGAAACATAGCTAGGAAATAATGTGAGCCTGAAATAATCTCTTCCCCTCATTCTAAAAGTTAGTGTGGTGATTTGATGGATGGACTCAAGCAACCCTGGGCGACTGACTTACCACCTCTCTGCCTCAGTTTCTCCCTCTGTCGTGTAGGATTCAATGAGTTGATGTTGGTAAAGTCCTTGCAAGGGTGCCTGAAACATGGCAACGTCTACATAAAAGTATCTATCATTATTGTTTTTGTTGCGCTCTAGTTAATTTTCTGCATATCTTATTGCCCCAACTGGTTCAAGAGCTTCCTGAGGTAAAACAGACCCCTTCTCTAAATCCTCCATCACAGTTCTGACATCCATAAGCTCACAACCAGGGGCTTATGAATGAATCACTGACCTTTGCTGATGCTGTGTTCTACACTTAAACCCTTCTCTGCAGCTATCAAATGGAGCTGACCTTAACGTGGACAGCACAGGAGTGCTGGCGTTGGTGTGGATGAGGTGTGGGTACTGGAGTGCATCCTGTGACGATGAGGACCGCCACCTCTGTTGCACAGACTTACTCTCTGAGCCACAAGGTTACCACAGAAAGCTGGAGGGAGTCACAGTAGACACATCTGCAGAAATGCATAAAAAGGAGCTGTTTAAACCCTGCATGTTTAGAAACGTCAGTTAAACACTTCAATAAGATACAAATAAACCAGAACAATTAGGAATTGTTTTTAGCAGGCACCTCACCTGTTTCTAAAATTGGCCTTAAAAGCTTTATGGCTACAAAGAACAAGTTTAAATTGCTGTAGAGTCTGTCCCTCGATTTTGCTGGACCTCATCTCCTTTCCCTCAAATCACACTCAACTTCCTCCTGATGTCTATAACACGTGTCCAGGACTTTAATCATCTCTTTGAGGTGTCACTTGATTTTTAAAAACTTAAAGTTTCAAAATGTTAGCTTTTATGTTCACTCCAAAGTCATTCAAGCTCTAATACATTTTTTCTCTTTTTTGTTGCCTCTGTCCGCTTTTGAAAACCTCCCTCCACCAATGACAGGGGTCCTGGAGAAGGAACGAGCCAGACGCCTCATTCACAACTACAACCTCATTTACGACCTGGCCCTGAGCCCTCGGAAGATTGACCAGGCCTCGCGGAGATTCTGTTCTGCAGGAAATATGCTCTTGGAGCCAGCACTTCGGTACTTAAAGGAGCTGTGACAATAGGCCCACGTTGTGAAAACAGGTGTGCCCTTTTCTCCCTTTGCACCCAGACTCCTGTTTCTCCCTGGTTGGGTGTAGTGGTATAGGCACTGTCAGAGTGGAGGCCAGTGCAGCTGGTGTAGACCTTGGGACTTGGATGTGGTTTCTGGCTATGATGCTCACTCATAAGCTGCTGAAAGTGATTGGAGAAAACCAGGTTTCCTCTGCTAATGTGGTAAGAACCAAATTATTTAAAATCCCTTCTGTTTAAGTAAAGCACCTTGTTAATATTACATAATTTTTTCCTATCTTGCTGATGAAACTGTGATTTTGTAAACCTTACAATTCCATATAGTTAAAAAAAGAAGTCAGATGTTGTCAACTCCTACCAACGCCTGTCACACAGTAGACCTAAATACACCATTTTTGGATAAGTACGCCCTTCCTCCAGTCGCTGTTCCGGGAAGGATTTCCGCATTGTTAGAAAACAAAAAGCAGTAACAATATATTATCTTTACTAAGCAGTATAAGCAGAATTCCAAGTGAGGTTTTCTGACCAAGTACAGCATTTTCTCTAGCACAAAACCAGATGAGGTTGCACTGTCTCCAGGGATATTTTCCCAGAGTATTGGGTAGAAGTTAGGAGGAGGGGCTCCTGGGACAAAGGATTCTGGCAGTAGGTCACATCTTCTTTGCTCCCCCGACAGGAAATTCAAGAAATCTTCCCACCAGTCTCCATGGCTCTTGTGTCCTGAACATCCCCTGACTTGGCACCTCCCACACAGTGCACGCTTGCACGCTTGCACGCACATCATACCACACAGGGAGCGTGAGTGCATTGAAGGAACACTGGCCCAGGCTTCGAGACCGATGTGTTCCCAGGACTGTCCCGGATCCTGATTTTCACATCTGTGTGGGAGACGGGATGAAGGAGTTAGGTCAAGGAAAATATCCAATGGAAAGGTCTCTGCGTACCCCTCTTAGCGTTTTATATAGTGGGGGATCTCGTAACATCTTATGGACAAAACTAAGAACAAAGTATTTTGGATGCACTAAAATAAATGATCTCTAAGGGCCTTCTAGTCTGACATGCTTTAGTTTTTGTAATTCTTGAGTTGCTGAGAGCAATGCCTGTTGAGGCGGACTCACCACCTCCCTAATGTTCTGGAACCCTTGTCAGAGAAGTAAGCAAACATGGCTTTTTCGTGTCGTCACAACACAGAATGAGGAAAATTAGAATATTAGATCAAATAATTCAATATGTGTTGGCAATTACTGTGTGCTGGGAACGACGTATCTTGTTTCATCCAACACTGACGGTTCAATAAGGCAGGCTTCACAGGTTCAAAGATTCATTTCACAGCTGAGGAAAGAGGCTCAGAGAAGCGACGGGTAGGAAGACTGTTGGACTGTGCCTGTTGATAAATGCCAGAGCGGTAGGGCCTTCTGGAAACCACTGGTCACAGGATGCTAAGAACGCCCTGGTCTACCTCACGTCTCTGTGGGGAGGTGAAATGGAGGGAGTGGGGTGAAAGGAAGCTCTAAACATGAAGCTGGGGCTATCAGACTACCTCTCGTAAGGTCCCCAGGGCAGTGACTTCACCTTCCCAATTCTTTATGTCCGACATCTAGGACAGCTCCTGATAGACAATAGCCTCAGCATCCGCCGGTCACGCACTGGAGGGGACCCCACTGATGTGGAACACAGCCTGAAAGGAGGCCCCAGAGCTCCGTGACTACAGGCTGTGCACACCCTCCCTCTTGTAGTGTGGGCGGAATGAACGCTTCCACACGCGGGGCAGCCTTGGCCAGATCCACCATACCCACCACACCCACACTTCAACAGAGACTAGAAAAAGAATAGGCATTGAAACCAGCCTATTCAGCTCCGGCCCTTAGTAGGTAGTAGCCTTGGAAAATTGTGTCATCTCCCTGAGCTTCAGTTACTTCACCTGTGAATCAAGAGTAATCACACGTCTTCAGAGGAGCGCTACAAACACTGAAAGCCATACCTTGTGGACACTTCCTTGCACATAGCAGAGATGCACCTTTCTCACATCTCGTTCTTTGTCACAGGGTGTCGGGAAGCTTGAATGCGGTCTGTGTGAAACGGCATAGGGAGGCAAGGCAACCACTACAGCAAAGAATAATTTTTAGATACCTCTGCCTTCTGGAGCCAAATGACCATTGCTCCTGGATCGTGTCCTGTCTGGAATTTTCTACTGCTTTACGCCAAGATGTGTATCTGCGTGTGTGCATGTGTGTGTGTGTGTTCGTTTGCAAGACTTGCACATTGCAGAAGTAAATACTCATTAGTTTTTCTCTGAGTGAATATTAAAAGAAGAAAAATTCAACTTAAGTCATAGAGAAAAGCTTAGATATCAAGGTGACAATGTGACAGTAGGGGTTAAATGATGTCTGGCTGTGAGGAAAACTGCTGAACACAAACAGGGAAACGCTATGAGGTCATTATGCTTCAAAATATTGTTATGATCTCTAAGCTGGGACTTCTCCATGCTTTGCTTATGGAAAATCTGTTTCCTTTCTCTCTGTTTTCTCAGATCAGTGGTGTTCTGCACACTCCTGGTGGCTGTGTCATTGCAAATTTGTAATAAACGCTGAGCAGAGAGAGTTTGCTGTCTGCCGTCTTGACAAGCTTTCTCTAGTAGAACCTTTCTGAAGGGGGTCCTGCGTGCAGTGACTGGTTAACCTCCAGTGTGCCCTGGAGAGACTCGGTCAGTTGTGTCGGCCCCAACTCTCCAAACGCCTCAGCCTCTAAAGATGGAAAAAACACTGAAGACATGACAGAGGTTGGATCCCCAGCTAGGCAGACAGTTTCCCAGATGTGTGACCCTGAGCAATTCACTACTTTCCCATAAAGTCATTCATGTTAAAGGAGATAATGCTTACAAATTGTCCAGCACTACACCTGGCACATAGACATGTTACATAAGGGGAAACTGGCTTACTGCTTTATTCTTATATGTGTTTTGGCTTGCCTCATTCAATGGGCCAAATCGCTAAGTGCCTATTCCAGGAACAGACACCTTCCAAGCCAACAGCTGGCTCACCAGTGGTGTGGTGCTGGAGGGCAGAGGCCATGTCCCCCACATTTCTGTTCTTCATTCTCTCACCTGCCCTTTCTCCTCAAAGTAACCCTACTAAGTTGATATTACTACACATGTTGTACAGATGAGAAACTGAGGCTCAGGGTGGTAAAGGTACTTGCCTGAGGCCTTATAGCTAGCAAGTGACTGAGCCAGCATTAGAATCTAGTTCTCAACGTCAAGTCCAACAGTACCCTGCAGGTCACAGCCAGAGAAAATGACCCACACAATTCTCTTCAGTATGTGTGGTCTGCCTCCCCAGCAGGTCTGTAGGCCACTCCAAGCCAGGGCCAAGGGCTTCCTCATCTCCATCCTCAGCACAGAGCCCAGATTCAGCACCCATCGGGCACCTGGAAAACCTCTGTTGAATGGAGCCGCCACATCAACATTTAGAAACCCAGCAGGTTTTTGCCCACTTGTACTTCTGCCAACTTCATCATGCCTTCTGGGGGCTGGAATAACGCCTGCCCTCAGGACTCCTGGTGTGATATGTTCAGACAAGCAGAAGCACAACTGTACACATCCCACCGTCTAAAGAGTTTGCTAAGTGCTTGTTGACTCTTCTGAGGAATTTCCCAAGATCATTAAAAGAAACAACAACAGGGTTTGAGATTCTAATGAGGATCAGAAATTGGACAACTTTGGAGCTGGACGGAGAAGTGAAGCTCTGAAAACAAATGTTCACCTTTCTTTTCTCCCTCTCCTTGCTCCTGGCTCTTGTTAGAGACTTTCAGCTACAGTTCTAACTCTCCTTAGCAACAAAGGTGGAGTTCCCAGAGTCGAGTGCCTCAGGAATGTCAGCTGTTCCCTTAGCATTCAGGGCCCTTCATCTGCCTGCACAGTTGGCCGTGGACTGTGTAAAAGGCAGAGCGGCTTGGGGCAGGCCCAGCATTTAGCACGGCTTGTGGTGAAATGGGATGCCTCCACAAAGAGTTTCCAAACAAAAGGCATCATTGTTACTCATGGAGCCACGAGGCTGCCTGGGGCACAATGTGGCTCTGGCTTGGTCACATGCTCTCTGCCTGGGCTCTGTGTGAAGGCATGGTGTGGCCTCCCCAGACATGGCTTGGCCCTAAATGCCAACAGTTTGGAAGATCTCGCTCGTCTGGCCCCAAATCTGCTGTCCAGACTCTCCCCAGGCTCACTTTACCCAGGTTGGACAATGGCTGGACTCCAAAAGGCAGTGGGAGTACCCAGAGGAGGGGGGTAGACAGGAGTAAATGGTTAGGGTTGGGGTTTAGGGTTTAGGGTCAGGGTCAGGTTCAAGGTCAGGGTTCGGGTTTCAGGTTAGGGTTTAGGGTCAGGGTTAGGGTTTAGGGTCAGGTTCAGGGTCAGGGTTCGGGTTTCAGGTTAGGGTTAGGCGT